>NC_092711.1:354172-461672 GCF_047496885.1 Scyliorhinus torazame | reverse complement strand
AACTCCGAAGATTTCAGACCATAATCTAGGCACATCTCCAAACATTTCAGACCATAATCTAGGCCCAACACCTAGGATTTCAGACCATAATCTAGACCCAACTCCAAGGATTTCAGACCATAATCTAGGCCCAACGCCGAGGATTTCAGACCATAATCTAAGCCCAACACCTAGGATTTCAGACCATAATCTAGACCCAACTCCAAGGATTTCAGACCATAATCTAGGCCCAACGCCTAGGATTTCAGACCATAATCTAGGCCCAACACCTAGGATTTCAGACCATAATCTAGGCCCAACTCCAAACATTTCAGACCATAATCTAGGCCGAACTTCTCTGATCATAGAATTTAGAGTGCAGAAGGAGGCCATTCGACCCATTGAGTCTGCACCAGCCCTTGGAAAGAGCACCCTACTTAAGCCCATGCCTCCACCCTACCCCGGTAACCCCACTTAACCTTTGGACACTCAGGGGCAATTTAACACGGCCAATCCACCTAACCTGCACATCTTTGGACTGTGGGAGGAAACCGGAGCACCCGGAGAAAACCCACGCAGACACGGGGAGGACGTACAGACTCCACACAGACAGTGACCTGAGGCTGGAATTGAACCCGGGTCCCTGGAGGCAGCAGTGCTAACCACTGTGCCACCAGAGCCGCCCTGCCTATAATCTAGGTTCTACTAAATTTGCAGCCTATAATATGGGTTCAACCCCCAGAGCTTCAACCCATAAACTAGGCCCAACTCCATGGATTTGAGACCATAATTCAGCCCAGAATCTACGCCCAACTCCTTGGATGTGGGACCATAAAGTAGGCCGAACGCCTAGGATTTCAGACCACAATTAGGCCCATATCCCGGGAATTGAGTCCAAAATCTAGGCCTGACTCCCTGGGATTTAACGTGTGAGGTAGGCCCAGAAACCTGCAGGCGGGAGGGCAGACAGAGACAGACCGCGAGAGACGCCCGAAGAGGAGGTCGTACCTTCTTGAAATCCCGGAACGGGACGAACTGCACGATGTCCCGGACGGCCGCCCGGTCGCGGGTGGAGAGCAAGATCCCGTCGTCGCCGTCCAGGGTTCGCATGTCGGTGAAGTCGGCGTTGCCCACACCCACGATGATGATGGACATCGGGAGGTGAGAGGCCTCCACGATGGCGTCCCGCGTCTCCCCGATATCGGTCACCACGCCGTCCGTCAGGATCAGGAGGATGTAGTACTTCTGGAGGGGAAGGGGGGGAAATGAGGAACGTCAATAGCGGCTCCAACCGACTGCCCAGGAAAATGCCACCCAAGTCCATCGCAAACCCATCCACCTGCATTCCCGAACCGCTCTTTTACAAACTGGCACACCCTCTGCGGCAGCCTCGCATTGCAGGAGTAGGCCATTCAGCCCTCTCCACCCTCAGTGCCCCTCGGCCAGCTCTTCCCCCCCCCCCCCCACCCACCCCCAACCGCATATCTCTGCAAATTATTCCCCATTGAGTATTTCTCCCATTCCGCGCGGGGACCTGCTCCTAGCGTCCTCTCAGACCTTCCTGATCACAATTCACCGTGTTTTTGAAAAAAATACTTCCGCCCTTACATTCATCGGAAGAAAAACAAAAATCACAAATTCTGCACTCTCACAACAATTTATACTCCGTGGGAAAAGGGTGCTCACTGATTGACAAGTCCGCACTGATTGGCCGGGTCAAGGAGAAGGTAACTTGCGACGATAGGCACCCGTCTGAGTAACCATCAAAAAAAAAATGTGCAGGTCTTGAGCAGATCCCTTTTGTCTGCAGAGAATGGCGACGAACGAAACGAAGCTTCGAGCAAGCATAAATAGGCCCCGCCATGACCGACGGCCATCGCTTGGTCACCGGTAGAGCTGTCGGAGGACTTGATGCAAAAGTGCCGCCCGCTTGCCAAATCGCATCCAACATCGGCATATACGAACAGAGGAATTGAGAGCTGGGACTGGGCCATCCTCTCGAACATGCTCCCCCCCCACAAACAATAAAATCACGGCTGATCTAATTGTAACTTCAACACCGCATTCCCACCCCTGTCACGAGGGGTGTGGGTGGAGCGTGACGGGGGGAGGGGGAGGTGGTGCGATGAAATCGATATCAGCCGTGATATTATTGAATGGCGGAGTAGGCTAGCATCGTCTTTTGAGGGAGAAAGTTCCAGTGAGTCACTGCCCTCTGGGCAAAGAAAAAAAATCTCTCCTCAGCCTCATTCGAAAAGGGCGCCCCCCCCTTATTTTTAAACTGAAGCTGGTTCCAGATTCTTCCACAAGAGGCAGCATCCTCTCCACATCCACCCTGGCGATAACCCCCTCAGGATCTTAAATGTCTCAATCAAGTCGCCCCTGTGATAAATTTAGAACTTTCAGATGTACGATATTGTAGGCAGTTGG
Source organism: Scyliorhinus torazame (assembly GCF_047496885.1). NCBI lineage: Eukaryota > Metazoa > Chordata > Chondrichthyes > Carcharhiniformes > Scyliorhinidae > Scyliorhinus > Scyliorhinus torazame. The sequence continues at coordinate 459,263 of NC_092711.1, read as the reverse complement.
TGTGGTAAGGGTGAACAGTCTGGGTTAGTGTGTGTTTGACAGCTGCAGTCACGTTTTAAGAGAATCCTGCTTTGAAAGATTGGGAGCCGGGGTGTAATTAAGGACCAATAAAAAGCTTAAACTCGTGCGGTTTTGTTTGAATTAAGGGGCGGGGGGGTCCCTGTGGAGTTAATTAATTAGATTTCAGCTTGGTAAGATGATGTACTTACTCGGAGGGCTGATGTACGAGGAGAGATTGAGTCGGTTGGGATCATATTCATAAGAACATAAGAACTAGGAGCAGGAGTAGGCCATCTGGCCCCTCGAGCCTGCTCCGCCATTCAATGAGATCATGGCTGATCTTTTGTGGACTCAGCTCCACTTTCTGGTCCGAACACCATAACCCTTAATTCTTCAAAAAACCATCTATCGTTATCTTAAAAACATTTAATGAAGGAGCCTCTACTGCTTCGCTGGGCAAGGAATTCCATAGATTCACAATCCTTTGGGTGAAGAAGTTCCTCCTAAGCTCAGTCCTAAATCTACTTCCCCTTATTTTGAGGCTATGCCCCCTAGTTGTGGATAATGTTGTGGAGGAGAATGCTGAGCTCCAGGTAAATAGATTAGATGGCATTGAGGTACGTAGGGAAGAGGTGTTGGCAATTCTGGACAGGCTGAAAATAGATAAGTCCCCGGGACCTGATGGGATTGATCCTAGGATTCTCTGGGAGGCCAGGGAAGAGATTGCTGGACCATTGGCTTTGATTTTTATGTCATCATTGGCTACAGGAATAGTGCCAGAGGACTGGAGGATAGCAAATGTGGTCCCTTTGTTCAAAAAGGGGCATAGAGACAACCCTGGCAACTATAGACCGGTGAGCCTCACGTCAGTAGTGGGTAAAGTCTTGGAGGGGATTATAAGAGACAAGATTTATAATCATCTAGATAGGAATAATATGATCAGGGATAGTCAGCATGGCTTTGTGAAGGGTAGGTCATGCCTCACAAACCTTATCGAGTTCTTTGAGAAGGTGACTGAACAGGTAGACGAGGGTAGAGCAGTTGATGTGGTGTATATGGATTTCAGCAAAGCGTTTGATAAGGTTCCCCACGGTAGGCTATTGCAGAAAATACGGAGGCTGGGGATTGAGGGTGATTTAGAGATGTGGACCAGAAATTGGCTAGCTGAAAGAAGACAGAGGGTGGTGGTTGATGGGAAATGTTCAGAATGGAGTTCAGTCACAAGTGGAGTACCACAAGGATCTGTTCTGGGGCCGTTGCTGTTTGTCATTTTTATCAATGACCTAGAGGAAGGCGCAGAAGGGTGGGTGAGTAAATTTGCAGACGATACTAAAGTCGGTGGTGTTGTCGATAGTGTGGAAGGATGTAGCAGGTTACAGAGGGATATAGATAAGCTGCAGAGCTGGGCTGAGAGGTGGAAAATGGATTTTAATGTAGAGAAGTGTGAGGTGATTCACTTTGGAAGGAATAACAGGAATGTGGAATATTTGGCTAATGGTAAAGTTCTTGAAAGTGTGGATGAGCAGAGGGATCTAGGTGTCCATGTACATAGATCCCTGAAAGTTGCCACCCAGGTTGATAGGGTTGTGAAGAAGGCCTATGGAGTGTTGGCCTTTATTGGTAGAGGTATTGCGTTCCGGAGTCGGGAGGTCATGTTGCAGCTGTACAGAACTCTGGTACGGCCGCATTTGGAGTATTGCGTACAGTTCTGGTCACCGCATTATAGGAAGGACGTGGAGGCTTTGGAGCGGGTGCAGAGGAGATTTACCAGGATGTTGCCTGGTATGGAGGGAAAATCTTATGAGGAAAGGCTGATGGACTTGAGGTTGTTTTCGTTGGAGAGAAGAAGGTTCAGAGGAGACTTAATAGAGGCATACAAAATGATCAGGGGGTTGGATAGGGTGGACAGTGAGAGCCTTCTCCCGCGGATGGATATGGCTGGCACGAGGGGACATAACTTTAAACTGAGGGGTAATAGATATAGGACAGAGGTCAGAGGTAGGTTCTTTACGCAAAGAGTAGTGAGGCCGTGGAATGCCCTACCTGCTACAGTAGTGAACTCGCCAACATTGAGGGCATTTAAAAGTTTATTGGATAAACATATGGATGATAATGGCATAGTGTAGGTTAGATGGCTTTTGTTTTGGTGCAACATCGTGGGCCGAAGGGCCTGTACTGCGCTGTATTGTTCTATGTTCTATGTTCTATGCTTTCACCCGCCAGTGGAAACAACCTGCCCGCATCCATCCTATCTATTCCCTTCATAATTTTATATGTTTCTATAAGATACCCCCACATCCTTCTAAATTCCAACGAGTACAGTCCCAGTCTACTCAACCTCTCCTCGTAATCCAACCCCTTCAGCTCTGGGATTAACCTAATGAATCTCCTCTGCACACCCTCCAGTGCCAGTAAGTCCTTTCTCAAGTAAGGAGACCAAAACTGAACACAATACTCCAGGTGTGGCCTCACTAACACCTGATACAATTGCAGCAGAACCTCCCTAGTCTTAAACTCCATCCCTCTAGCAATGAAGGCCAAAATTCCATTCGCCTTCTTAATCACCTGCTGCACCTGTAAACCAACTTTTTGCGGCTCATGCACTAGCACACCCAGGTCTCTCTGCACAGCGGCATGTTTTGATATTTGCTGGAGTGAAGAAGAATGAGGGGGGATCTCATAGAAACCTATCGAATTCTAACAGGACTGGACAGGGTCGATGCAGGAAGGATGTTCCCGATGGTGGGGTGTGTCCGGAACCAGGGGCGGGATTCTCCGACCCCCCCCGCCGGGTCGGAGAATCGCCGGGGGCTGGCGTGAATCGCGCCCCCGCTGGTTGCCGAATTATCCGGCACCGGATATTCGGCGGGAGCGGGAATCGCGCCGCGCCGGTTGGCGGGCCCCCCCACCCCGGCGATTCTCCGGCCCGCGATGGGCCGAAGTCCTGAGTGGATAGTCAGAGGCTTTTCCCCAGGGTAGAGGGGTCAATTACTAGGGGGCATAGGTTTAAGGTGAGAGGGGCAAGGTTTAGAGTAGATGTACGAGGCAAGTTTTTTACGCAGAGGGTAGTGGGTGCCTGGAACTCGCTACCGGAGGAGGTGGTGGAAGCAGGGACGATAGGGACATTTAAGGGGCATCTTGACAAATATATGAATAGGATGGGAATAGAAGGATACGGACCCAGGAAGTGTAGAAGATTGTAGTTTAGTCGGGCAGCATGGTCGGCACGGGCTTGGAGGGCCGAAGGGCCTGTTCCTGTGCTGTACATTTCTTTGTTCTTTGTTTGTTTGAAGTCCCGCCGCTGTCAGCCCTCGCCAGCTGGCGTGGATTGAACCACCTTTGGGGCGGCGCGATGCCGGACTGATTTGCGCCGTTTTTGGCGCCGGTCGGCGGACATCGCGCCGATATCGGCGAATCCCGCCCCTGGGGTCACAGTCCGAGGATGCGGGGAGACCATTTCGGACTGAAATGAGGAGACATTTCTTCACCCAGAGAGTGGTGAGCCTGTGGAATTCGTTACCACGGGAAGTAGTTGAGTCTAAAACAGTGTCTAGTTTCAAGAAGCAGTTAGATACCGGACTTAGGGCAAAGGGGATCAAAGTGGGGAAGGTCGGGACAGGCTATGATCAGCCATGATCGTAATGAACGGCGGAGCAGGCTGGAGGGGCTGAATCTTCTCTGTTTCTATGTAATTACTTGCTGTCCATGTCTCTGAGCCTTTAGTGATTCATGGACACAGACGCCCAGATCCCTCTGCAATCTTAGAGCTTTGCAACTTCTTACCGTTGTGATAATAAGCTTCTTTTGGGGATTTGCGACCCCCCCCCCCCGCGCCCCGCCCACAAGCGGCCGTCGTGTTTCTCGCACCAAAATGTACGGGCGGGGTTTTCCGCAGCCCCCCCCCCCCCCCACCCCCCCCTCCGCAGTCGCATTGGCGGCCGAAGAGGCCCTGATGCGAGGAGAGATGCGCGCTCTCTCTCCCTCTCTCTGAGCAGGGGGACAGGATGGGGTCTGTGCCGGGGCGGGGGGGGGGGGGGGTGGCGGGGGGGGTCTGCAAGGTCTCAGGCACAGCACGAACCACACACACACTCTCGCCTCCTCCCCCACCCCCCCCCCCACCCCCCCCCGTCACCTACCGAGGCGATCTTGGTCTGCATTTCCTCCTGGGCGAGTTTGCTGATCCTCAGGATAATCGGGGAGACATTGGTGGGTCCGTACAGTTTGATCTTAGGCAAGCATCTCTGGTAAGCAGTAATCACACCCTTAATCTCTGATTCAGAGACACAGAAAGAGAGAGGGAGACAGAGGGAGATTTCAGTCAAACTGGCCCACCCTTGAGTGAAACTGTGTGGGATTGAGTGCACGAGTGTGTACGTGTGTGTGAGTGTGTGTTTGAGAGTGTGTCTTTGAGAGTGTGTGTTTGAGAGCGTGTGCGAGTGTGTGTTTGAGAGTGTGTGCGAGTGTGTGTTTGAGAGTGTGTGCAAGTGTGTGTGTGCGAGTGTGTGTTTGAGAGTGTGTGTTTGAGAGTGTGTGTTTGAGAGTGTGTTTGAGAGCGTGTGCGAGTGTGTGTTTGAGAGTGTGTGCGAGTGTGTGTGTGCGAGTGTGTGTTTGAGAGTGTGTGTTTGAGAGTGTGTGTTTGAGAGTGTGTTTGAGAGCGTGTGCGAGTGTGTGTTTGAGAGTGTGTGCGAGTGTGTGTTTGAGAGTGTGTCTTTGAGAATGTGTCTTTGAGAGTGTGTGTTTGAGAGTGTGTGTGAGTGTGTGTTTGAGAGTGTGTCTTTGAGAGTGTGTGTTTGAGAGTGTGTGTTTGCGAGTGTGTGTTTGAGAGTGTGTGTTTGAGAGTGTGTGTTTGAGAGTGTGTGTTTGAGAGCGTGTGCGAGTGTGTGTTTGAGAGTGTGTTCGAGTGTGTGTTTGAGAGTGTGTGCGAGTGTGTGTTTGAGAGCGTGTGCGAGTGTGTGTTTGAGAGTGTGTGCGAGTGTGTGTTTGAGAGTGTGTCTTTGAGAGTGTGTCTTTGAGAGTGTGTTTGAGAGTGTGTGTGAGTGTGTGTTTGAGAGTGTGTCTTTGAGAGTGTGTGTTTGAGAGTGTGTTTGCAAATGTGTGTTTGAGAGTGTGTGTTTGAGAGTGTGTCTTTGAGAGTGTGTCTTTGAGAGAATGTGTTTGAGAGTGTGTGCGAGTGTGTGTTTGAGAGTGTGTGCGAGTGTGTGTTTGAGAGTGTGTGCAAGTGTGTGTTTCAGAGTGTGCGAGTGTGTATTTGAGAGTGTGTGTTTGAGAGTGTGTGCGAGTGTGTGTTTGAGAGTGTGTGCGAGTGTGTGTTTGAGAGTGTGTGTTTGAGAGTGTGTGTTTGAGAGCGTGCGCAAGTGTGTGTTTGAGAGTGTGTGCGAGTGTGTGTTTGAGAGTGTGTCTTTGAGAGTGTGTCTTTGAGAGTGTGTTTGAGAGTGTGCGTGAGTGTGTGTTTGAGAGTGTGTCTTTGAGAGTGTGTGTTTGAGAGTGTGTTTGCAAATGTGTGTTTGAGAGTGTGTGTTTGAGAGTGTGTCTTTGAGAGTGTGTCTTTGAGAGTATGTGTTTGAGAGTGTGTGCGAGTGTGTGTTTGAGAGTCTGTGCGAGTGTGTGTTTGAGAGTGTGTGCAAGTGTGTGTTTCAGAGTGTGCGAGTGTGTGTTTGAGAGTGTGTGTGAGTGTGTGTTTGAGAGTGTGTGAGAGTGTGTGTTTGAGAGTGTGAGAGTGTGTGAGTGTGTGTTTGAGAGTGTGTGCGGGTGTGTCTTTGAGAGTGTGTGTTTGAGAGTGTGTACGAGTGTGTGTTTGAGAGTGTGTGTTTGAGAGTGTGTCTTTGAGAGTGTGTGTTTGAGAGTGTGAGCGAGTGTGTGTTTGAGAGTGTGTGCAAGTGTGTGTTTGAGAGTGTGTGCAAGTGTGTGTTTGAGAGTGTGTGCGAGTGTGTGTTTGAGAGTGTGTGAGTGTGTGTTTGAGAGTGTGTGCGGGTGTGTCTTTGAGAGTGTGTGTTTGAGAGTGTGTGTGAGTGTGTGTTTGAGAGTGAGTGTGAGTGTGTGTGTGAGAGTGTGTGTTTCAGATGTGTGTGTTTGAGAGTGTGTCTTTGAGAATGTGTGCGAGTGTGTGTTTGAGAGTGTGTGCGAGTGTGTGTTTGAGAGTGTGTGCAAGTGTGTGTTTGAGAGAGTGTGCGAGTGTGTGTTTGAGAGTGTGTGCGAGTGTCTGTTTTTGAGTGTGTGCGAGTGTGTGTTTGAGAGTGTGTGCGAGTGTGTGTTTGAGAGTGTGTGCGAGTGTGTGTTTGAGAGTGTGTGTTTGAGAGTGTGTGTTTGAGAGCGTGCGCAAGTGTGTGTTTGAGAGTGTGTGCGAGTGTGTGTTTGAGAGTGTGTCTTTGAGAGTGTGTCTTTGAGAGTGTGTTTGAGAGTGTGCGTGAGTGTGTGTTTGAGAGTGTGTCTTTGAGAGTGTGTGTTTGAGAGTGTGTTTGCAAATGTGTGTTTGAGAGTGTGTGTTTGAGAGTGTGTCTTTGAGAGTGTGTCTTTGAGAGTATGTGTTTGAGAGTGTGTGCGAGTGTGTGTTTGAGAGTGTGTGCGAGTGTGTGTTTGAGAGTGTGTGCAAGTGTGTGTTTCAGAGTGTGCGAGTGTGTGTTTGAGAGTGTGTGTGAGTGTGTGTTTGAGAGTGTGTGAGAGTGTGTGTTTGAGAGTGTGAGAGTGTGTGAGTGTGTGTTTGAGAGTGTGTGCGGGTGTGTCTTTGAGAGTGTGTGTTTGAGAGTGTGTACGAGTGTGTGTTTGAGAGTGTGTGTTTGAGAGTGTGTCTTTGAGAGTGTGTGTTTGAGAGTGTGTGCGAGTGTGTGTTTGAGAGTGTGTGCAAGTGTGTGTTTGAGAGTGTGTGCAAGTGTGTGTTTGAGAGTGTGTGCGAGTGTGTGTTTGAGAGTGTGTGAGTGTGTGTTTGAGAGTGTGTGCGGGTGTGTCTTTGAGAGTGTGTGTTTGAGAGTGTGTGTGAGTGTGTGTTTGAGAGTGAGTGCGAGTGTGTGTGTGAGAGTGTGTGTTTCAGATGTGTGTGTTTGAGAGTGTGTCTTTGAGAATGTGTGCGAGTGTGTTTGAGAGTGTGTGCGAGTGTGTGTTTGAGAGTGTGTGCAAGTGTGTGTTTGAGAGAGTGTGCGAGTGTGTGTTTGAGAGTGTGTGCGAGTGTCTGTTTTTGAGTGTGTGCGAGTGTGTGTTTGAGAGTGTGTGCGAGTGTGTGTTTGAGAGTGTTTGCGAGTGTGTGTTTGAGAGTGTGTGCGAGTGTGTGTGCGAGTGTGTGAGTGTGTGTTTGAGAGTGTGTGCGAATGTGACTTTGAGAGTGTGCGTGAGTGTGTGTTTGAGAGTGTGTGCGAGTGTGTGTTTGAGAGTGTGTGCAAGTGTGTGTTTGAGAGTGTGTGCGAGTGTGTGTTTGAGAGTGTGTGCAAGTGTGTGTTTGAGAGTGTGTGTGAGTGTGTGTTTGAGAGTGTGTGCGAGAGTGTCTTTGAGAGTGTGTGCGAGTGTGTTTGAGAGTGTGTGCGAGTGTGTGTTTGAGAGTGTGTGCAAGTGTGTCTTTGAGAGTGTGTGTGAGTGTGTTTGAGAGTGCGTGCGAGTGTGTGTTTGAGAGTGTGCGCAAGTGTGTGTTTGAGTGTGTGCGAGTGTGTGTTTGCGAGTGTGATTTTGAGAGTGTGTGCGAGTGTGTGTTTGAGAGTGTGTGCAAGTGTGTGTTTCAGTGTGTGTGCAAGTGTGTGTTTGAGAGTGCGTGCGAGTGTGTGTTTGAGAGTGTGTGTTTGAGAGTGTGTGTTTGAGAGCGTGTGCGAGTGTGTGTGCGAGAGTGTGTGTTTCAGATGTGTGTGTTTGAGAGTGTGTCTTTGAGAATGTGTGCGAGTGTGTGTTTGAGAGTGTGTGCGAGTGTGTGTTTGAGAGTGTGTGCAAGTGTGTGTTTGAGAGAGTTTGCGAGTGTGTGTTTGAGAGTGTGTGCGAGTGTCTGTTTTTGAGTGTGTGCGAGTGTGTGTTTGAGAGTGTGTGCGAGTGTGTGTTTGAGAGTGTTTGCGAGTGTGTGTTTGAGAGTGTGTGCGAGTGTGTGTGCGAGTGTGTGAGTGTGTGTTTGAGAGTGTGTGCGAATGTGACTTTGAGAGTGTGCGTGAGTGTGTGTTTGAGAGTGTGTGCGAGTGTGTGTTTGAGAGTGTGTGCAAGTGTGTGTTTGAGAGTGTGCGCGAGTGTGTGTTTGAGAGTGTGTGCAAGTGTGTGTTTGAGAGTGTGTGTGAGTGTGTGTTTGAGAGTGTGTGCGAGAGTGTCTTTGAGAGTGTGTGCGAGTGTGTTTGAGAGTGTGTGCGAGTGTGTGTTTGAGAGTGTGTGCGAGTGTGTCTTTGAGAGTGTGTGTGAGTGTGTTTGAGAGTGCGTGCGAGTGTGTGTTTGAGAGTGTGCGCAAGTGTGTGTTTGAGTGTGTGCGAGTGTGTGTTTGTGAGTGTGATTTTGAGAGTGTGTGCGAGTGTGTGTTTGAGAGTGTGTGCAAGTGTGTGTTTCAGTGTGTGTGCAAGTGTGTGTTTGAGAGTGCGTGCGAGTGTGTGTTTGAGAGTGTGTGTTTGAGAGTGTGTGTTTGAGAGCGTGTGCGAGTGTGTGTTTGAGAGTGTGTGCGAGTGTGTGTTTGAGAGTGTGTGCGAGTGTGTGTTTGAGAGTGTGTGTTTGAGAGTGTATGTTTGAGAGCGTGTGCGAGTGTGTGTTTGAGAGTGTGTGTGAGTGTGTGTTTGAGAGTGTGTCTTTGAGAGTGTGTCTTTGAGAGTGTGTTTGAGAGTGTGTGTGAGTGTGTGTTTGAGAGTGTGTCTTTGAGAGTATGTGTTTGAGAGTGTGTGCGAGTGTGTGTTTGAGAGTGTGTGTTTGAGAGTGTGTGTTTGAGAGTGTGTTTGAGAGCGTGTGCGAGTGTGTGTTTGAGAGTGTGTGCGAGTGTGTGTTTGAGAGTGTGTCTTTGAGAATGTGTCTTTGAGAGTGTGTGTTTGAGAGTGTGTGTGAGTGTGTGTTTGAGAGTGTGTCTTTGAGAGTGTGTGTTTGAGAGTGTGTGTTTGCGAGTGTGTGTTTGAGAGTGTGTGTTTGAGAGTGTGTGTTTGAGAGTGTGTGTTTGAGAGCGTGTGCGAGTGTGTGTTTGAGAGTGTGTGCGAGTGTGTGTTTGAGAGTGTGTGCGAGTGTGTGTTTGAGAGTGTGTGTTTGAGAGTGTGTGTTTGAGAGCGTGTGCGAGTGTGTGTTTGAGAGTGTGTGCGAGTGTGTGTTTGAGAGTGTGTCTTTGAGAGTGTGTCTTTGAGAGTGTGTTTGAGAGTGTGTGTGAGTGTGTGTTTGAGAGTGTGTCTTTGAGAGTGTGTGTTTGAGAGTGTGTTTGCAAATGTGTGTTTGAGAGTGTGTGTTTGAGAGTGTGTCTTTGAGAGTGTGTCTTTGAGAGTATGTGTTTGAGAGTGTGTGCGAGTGTGTGGTTGAGAGTGTGTGCGAGTGTGTGTTTGAGAGTGTGTGCGAGTGTGTGTTTGAGAGTGTGTCTTTGAGAGTGTGTCTTTGGGAGTGTGTTTGAGAGTGTGTGTGAGTGTGTGTTTGAGAGTGTGTGTTTGAGAGTGTGTGTTTGAGAGCGTGTGTTTGAGAGTGTGTGTTTGAGAGTGTGTTTGCAAATGTGTGTTTGAGAGTGTGTGTTTGAGAGTGTGTGTTTGAGAGTGTGTGTTTGAGAGTGTGTGTTTGAGAGCGTGTGCGAGTGTGTGTTTGAGAGTGTGTGCGAGTGTGTGTTTGAGAGTGTGTGCGAGTGTGTGTTTGAGAGTGTGTGTTTGAGAGTGTGTGTTTGAGAGCGTGTGCGAGTGTGTGTTTGAGAGTGTGTGCGAGTGTGTGTTTGAGAGTGTGTCTTTGAGAGTGTGTCTTTGAGAGTGTGTTTGAGAGTGTGTGTGAGTGTGTGTTTGAGAGTGTGTCTTTGAGAGTGTGTGTTTGAGAGTGTGTTTGCAAATGTGTGTTTGAGAGTGTGTGTTTGAGAGTGTGTCTTTGAGAGTGTGTCTTTGAGAGTATGTGTTTGAGAGTGTGTGCGAGTGTGTGGTTGAGAGTGTGTGCGAGTGTGTGTTTGAGAGTGTGTGCGAGTGTGTGTTTGAGAGTGTGTCTTTGAGAGTGTGTCTTTGGGAGTGTGTTTGAGAGTGTGTGTGAGTGTGTGTTTGAGAGTGTGTGTTTGAGAGTGTGTGTTTGAGAGCGTGTGTTTGAGAGTGTGTGTTTGAGAGTGTGTTTGCAAATGTGTGTTTGAGAGTGTGTGTTTGAGAGTGTGTGTTTGAGAGTGTGTCTTTGAGAGTATGTGTTTGAGAGTGTGTGCGAGTGTGTGGTTGAGAGTGTGTGCGAGTGTGTGTTTGAGAGTGTGTGCAAGTGTGTGTTTCAGAGTGTGCGAGTGTGTGTTTGAGAGTGTGTGCGAGTGTGTGTTTGAGAGTGTGTCTTTGAGAGTGTGTCTTTGGGAGTGTGTTTGAGAGTGTGTGTGAGTGTGTGTTTGAGAGTGTGTGTTTGAGAGTGTGTGTTTGAGAGCGTGTGTTTGAGAGTGTGTGTTTGAGAGCGTGCGCGAGTGTGTGTTTGAGAGTGTGTGCGAGTGTGTGTTTGAGAGTGTGTCTTTGAGAGTGTGTTTGAGAGTGTGTGTGAGTGTGTGTTTGAGAGTGTCTTTGAGAGTGTGTGTTTGAGAGTGTGTTTGAGAGTGTGTGTTTGAGAGTGTGTCTTTGAGAGTGTGTCTTTGAGAGTATGTGTTTGAGAGTGTGTGCGAGTGTGTGTTTGAGAGTGTGTGCGAGTGTGTGTTTGAGAGTGTGTGCAAGTGTGTGTTTCAGAGTATGCGAGTGTGTGTTTGAGAGTGTGTGTGAGTGTGTGTTTGAGAGTGTGTGAGAGTGTGTGTTTGAGAGTGTGAGAGTGTGTGAGTGTGTGTTTGAGAGTGTGTGCGGGTGTGTCTTTGAGAGTGTGTGTTTGAGAGTGTGTACGAGTGTGTGTTTGAGAGTGTGTCTTTGAGAGTGTGTCTTTGAGAGTGTGTGTTTGAGAGTGTGTGCGAGTGTGTGTTTGAGAGTGTGTGCAAGTGTGTGTTTGAGAGTGTGTGCAAGTGTGTGTTTGAGAGTGTGTGCGAGTGTGTGTTTGAGAGTGTGTGAGTGTGTGTTTGAGAGTGTGTGCGGGTGTGTCTTTGAGAGTGTGTGTTTGAGAGTGTGTGTGAGTGTGTTTGAGAGTGAGTGCGAGTGTGTGTGTGAGAGTGTGTGTTTCAGATGTGTGTGTTTGAGAGTGTGTCTTTGAGAATGTGTGCGAGTGTGTGTTTGAGAGTGTGTGCGAGTGTGTGTTTGAGAGTGTGTGCAAGTGTGTGTTTGAGAGAGTGTGCGAGTGTGTGTTTGAGAGTGTGTGCGAGTGTCTGTTTTTGTGTGTGTGCCAGTGTGTGTTTGAGAGTGTGTGCGAGTGTGTGTTTGAGAGTGTTTGCGAGTGTGTGTTTGAGAGTGTGTGCGAGTGTGTGTGCGAGTGTGTGAGTGTGTGTTTGAGAGTGTGTGCGAATGTGACTTTGAGAGTGTGCGCGAGTGTGTGTTTGAGAGTGTGTGCGAGTGTGTGTTTGAGAGTGTGTGCAAGTGTGTGTTTGAGAGTGTGTGCGAGTGTGTGTTTGAGAGTGTGTGCAAGTGTGTGTTTGCGAGTGTGTGTGTTTGAGAGTGTGTGCGAGAGTGTCTTTGAGAGTGTGTGCGAGTGTGTTTGAGAGTGTGTGCGAGTGTGTGTTTGAGAGTGTGTGCGAGTGTGTCTTTGAGAGTGTGTGTGAGTGTGTTTGAGAGTGTGTGCGAGTGTGTGTTTGAGAGTGTGTGCGAGTGTGTGTTTGAGAGTGTGTGCAAGTGTGTGTTTGAGAGAGTGTGCGAGTGTGTGTTTGAGAGTGTGTGCGAGTGTCTGTTTTTGAGTGTGAGCGAGTGTGTGTTTGAGAGTGTGTGCGAGTGTGCGTTTGATAGTGTGTGCGAGTGTGTGTTTGAGTGTGTGCGAGTGTGATTTTGGAGTGTGCGAGTGTGTGTTTGAGAGTGCGTGCGAGTGTGTGTTTGAGAGTGTGTGTTTGAGAGTGTGTGCGAGAGTGTCTTTGAGAGTGTGTGCGAGTGTGTTTGAGAGTGTGTGCGAGTGTGTGTTTGAGAGTGTGTGCGAGTGTGTCTTTGAGAGTGTGTGTGAGTGTGTTTGAGAGTGTGTGCGAGTGTGTGTTTGAGAGTGTGTGCGAGTGTGTGTTTGAGAGTGTGTGCGAGTGTGTGTTTGAGAGTGTGTGTTTGAGAGTGTGTGTTTGAGAGTGTGTGTTTGAGAGCGTGTGCGAGTGTGTGTTTGAGAGTGTGTGTGAGTGTGTGTTTGAGAGTGTGTGTTTGAGAGTGTGTCTTTGAGAGTGTGTTTGAGAGTGTGTGTGAGTGTGTGTTTGAGAGTGTGTCTTTGAGAGTGTGTGTTTGAGAGTGTGTTTGCAAATGTGTGTTTGAGAGTGTGTGTTTGAGAGTGTGTCTTTGAGAGTGTGTCTTTGAGAGTATGTGTTTGAGACTGTGTGCGAGTGTGTGTTTGAGAGTGTGTGTTTGAGAGTGTGTGTTTGAGAGTGTGTTTGAGAGCGTGTGCGAGTGTGTGTTTGAGAGTGTGTGCGAGTGTGTGTTTGAGAGTGTGTCTTTGAGAATGTGTCTTTGAGAGTGTGTCTTTGAGAGTGTGTGTGAGTGTGTGTTTGAGAGTGTGTCTTTGAGAGTGTGTGTTTGAGAGTGTGTGTTTGCGAGTGTGTGTTTGAGAGTGTGTGTTTGAGAGTGTGTGTTTGAGAGTGTGTGTTTGAGAGCGTGTGCGAGTGTGTGTTTGAGAGTGTGTGCGAGTGTGTGTTTGAGAGTGTGTGCGAGTGTGTGTTTGAGAGTGTGTGTTTGAGAGTGTGTGTTTGAGAGCGTGTGCGAGTGTGTGTTTGAGAGTGTGTGCGAGTGTGTGTTTGAGAGTGTGTCTTTGAGAGTGTGTCTTTGAGAGTGTGTTTGAGAGTGTGTGTGAGTGTGTGTTTGAGAGTGTGTCTTTGAGAGTGTGTGTTTGAGAGTGTGTTTGCAAATGTGTGTTTGAGAGTGTGTGTTTGAGAGTGTGTCTTTGAGAGTGTGTCTTTGAGAGTATGTGTTTGAGAGTGTGTGCGAGTGTGTGTTTGAGAGTGTGTGCGAGTGTGTGTTTGAGAGTGTGTGCAAGTGTGTGTTTCAGAGTGTGCGAGTGTGTGTTTGAGAGTGTGTGCGAGTGTGTGTTTGAGAGTGTGTCTTTGAGAGTGTGTCTTTGAGAGTGTGTCTTTGAGAGTGTGTTTGAGAGTGTGTGTGAGTGTGTGTTTGAGAGTGTGTGTTTGAGAGTGTGTGTTTGAGAGCGTGTGTTTGAGAGTGTGTGTTTGAGAGCGTGCGCGAGTGTGTGTTTGAGAGTGTGTGCGAGTGTGTGTTTGAGAGTGTGTCTTTGAGAGTGTGTCTTTGAGAGTGTGTTTGAGAGTGTGTGTGAGTGTGTGTGAGTGTGTGTTTGAGAGTGTGTCTTTGAGAGTGTGTGTTTGAGAGTGTGTTTGCAAATGTGTGTTTGAGAGTGTGTGTTTGAGAGTGTGTCTTTGAGAGTGTGTCTTTGAGAGTATGTGTTTGAGAGTGTGTGCGAGTGTGTGTTTGAGAGTGTGTGCGAGTGTGTGTTTGAGAGTGTGTGCAAGTGTGTGTTTCAGAGTGTGCGAGTGTGTGTTTGAGAGTGTGTGTGAGTGTGTGTTTGAGAGTGTGAGAGTGTGTGAGTGTGTGTTTGAGAATGTGTGCGGGTGTGTCTTTGAGAGTGTGTGCGAGTGTGCGTTTGAGAGTGTGTGCGAGTGTCTGTTTTTGAGTGTGTGCGAGTGTGTGTTTGAGAGTGTGTGCGAGTGTGTGTTTGAGAGTGTTTGCGAGTGTGTGTTTGAGAGTGTGTGCGAGTGTGTGTGCGAGTGTGTGAGTGTGTGTTTGAGAGTGTGTGCGAATGTGACTTTGAGAGTGTGCGTGAGTGTGTGTTTGAGAGTGTGTGCGAGTGTGTGTTTGAGAGTGTGTGCAAGTGTGTGTTTGAGAGTGTGTGCGAGTGTGTGTTTGAGAGTGTGTGCAAGTGTGTGTTTGAGAGTGTGTGTGAGTGTGTGTTTGAGAGTGTGTGCGAGAGTGTCTTTGAGAGTGTGTGCGAGTGTGTTTGAGAGTGTGTGCGAGTGTGTGTTTGAGAGTGTGTGCAAGTGTGTCTTTGAGAGTGTGTGTGAGTGTGTTTGAGAGTGCGTGCGAGTGTGTGTTTGAGAGTGTGCGCAAGTGTGTGTTTGAGTGTGTGCGAGTGTGTGTTTGCGAGTGTGATTTTGAGAGTGTGTGCGAGTGTGTGTTTGAGAGTGTGTGCAAGTGTGTGTTTCAGTGTGTGTGCAAGTGTGTGTTTGAGAGTGCGTGCGAGTGTGTGTTTGAGAGTGTGTGTTTGAGAGTGTGTGTTTGAGAGCGTGTGCGAGTGTGTGTGCGAGAGTGTGTGTTTCAGATGTGTGTGTTTGAGAGTGTGTCTTTGAGAATGTGTGCGAGTGTGTGTTTGAGAGTGTGTGCGAGTGTGTGTTTGAGAGTGTGTGCAAGTGTGTGTTTGAGAGAGTGTGCGAGTGTGTGTTTGAGAGTGTGTGCGAGTGTCTGTTTTTGAGTGTGTGCGAGTGTGTGTTTGAGAGTGTGTGCGAGTGTGTGTTTGAGAGTGTTTGCGAGTGTGTGTTTGAGAGTGTGTGCGAGTGTGTGTGCGAGTGTGTGAGTGTGTGTTTGAGAGTGTGTGCGAATGTGACTTTGAGAGTGTGCGTGAGTGTGTGTTTGAGAGTGTGTGCGAGTGTGTGTTTGAGAGTGTGTGCAAGTGTGTGTTTGAGAGTGTGTGCGAGTGTGTGTTTGAGAGTGTGTGCAAGTGTGTGTTTGAGAGTGTGTGTGAGTGTGTGTTTGAGAGTGTGTGCGAGAGTGTCTTTGAGAGTGTGTGCGAGTGTGTTTGAGAGTGTGTGCGAGTGTGTGTTTGAGAGTGTGTGCAAGTGTGTCTTTGAGAGTGTGTGTGAGTGTGTTTGAGAGTGCGTGCGAGTGTGTGTTTGAGAGTGTGCGCAAGTGTGTGTTTGAGTGTGTGCGAGTGTGTGTTTGCGAGTGTGATTTTGAGAGTGTGTGCGAGTGTGTGTTTGAGAGTGTGTGCAAGTGTGTGTTTCAGTGTGTGTGCAAGTGTGTGTTTGAGAGTGCGTGCGAGTGTGTGTTTGAGAGTGTGTGTTTGAGAGTGTGTGTTTGAGAGCGTGTGCGAGTGTGTGTGCGAGAGTGTGTGTTTCAGATGTGTGTGTTTGAGAGTGTGTCTTTGAGAATGTGTGCGAGTGTGTGTTTGAGAGTGTGTGCGAGTGTGTGTTTGAGAGTGTGTGCAAGTGTGTGTTTGAGAGAGTGTGCGAGTGTGTGTTTGAGAGTGTGTGCGAGTGTCTGTTTTTGAGTGTGTGCGAGTGTGTGTTTGAGAGTGTGTGCGAGTGTGTGTTTGAGAGTGTTTGCGAGTGTGTGTTTGAGAGTGTGTGCGAGTGTGTGTGCGAGTGTGTGAGTGTGTGTTTGAGAGTGTGTGCGAATGTGACTTTGAGAGTGTGCGTGAGTGTGTGTTTGAGAGTGTGTGCGAGTGTGTGTTTGAGAGTGTGTGCAAGTGTGTGTTTGAGAGTGTGCGCGAGTGTGTGTTTGAGAGTGTGTGCAAGTGTGTGTTTGAGAGTGTGTGTGAGTGTGTGTTTGAGAGTGTGTGCGAGAGTGTCTTTGAGAGTGTGTGCGAGTGTATTTGAGAGTGTGTGCGAATGTGTGTTTGAGAGTGTGTGCGAGTGTGTCTTTGAGAGTGTGTGTGAGTGTGTTTGAGAGTGCGTGCGAGTGTGTGTTTGAGAGTGTGCGCAAGTGTGTGTTTGAGTGTGTGCGAGTGTGTGTTTGCGAGTGTGATTTTGAGAGTGTGTGCGAGTGTGTGTTTGAGAGTGTGTGCAAGTGTGTGTTTCAGTGTGTGTGCAAGTGTGTGTTTGAGAGTGCGTGCGAGTGTGTGTTTGAGAGTGTGTGTTTGAGAGTGTGTGTTTGAGAGCGTGTGCGAGTGTGTGTTTGAGAGTGTTTGCGAGTGTGTGTTTGAGAGTGTGTGCGAGTGTGTGTTTGAAAGTGTGTGTTTGAGAGTGTGTGTTTGAGAGCGTGTGCGAGTGTGTGTTTGAGAGTGTGTGTGAGTGTGTGTTTGAGAGTGTGTCTTTGAGAGTGTGTCTTTGAGAGTGTGTTTGAGAGTGTGTGTGAGTGTGTGTTTGAGAGTGTGTCTTTGAGAGTATGTGTTTGAGAGTGTGTGCGAGTGTGTGTTTGACAGTGTGTGTTTGAGAGTGTGTGTTTGAGAGTGTGTTTGAGAGCGTGTGCGAGTGTGTGTTTGAGAGTGTGTGCGAGTGTGTGTTTGAGAGTGTGTCTTTGAGAATGTGTCTTTGAGAGTGTGTGTTTGAGAGTGTGTGTGAGTGTGTGTTTGAGAGTGTGTCTTTGAGAGTGTGTGTTTGAGAGTGTGTGTTTGCGAGTGTGTGTTTGAGAGTGTGTGTTTGAGAGTGTGTGTTTGAGAGTGTGTGTTTGAGAGCGTGTGCGAGTGTGTGTTTGAGAGTGTGTGCGAGTGTGTGTTTGAGAGTGTGTGCGAGTGTGTGTTTGAGAGTGTGTGTTTGAGAGTGTGTGTTTGAGAGCGTGTGCGAGTGTGTGTTTGAGAGTGTGTGCGAGTGTGTGTTTGAGAGTGTGTCTTTGAGAGTGTGTCTTTGAGAGTGTGTTTGAGAGTGTGTGTGAGTGTGTGTTTGAGAGTGTGTCTTTGCGAGTGTGTGTTTGAGAGTGTGTTTGCAAATGTGTGTTTGAGAGTGTGTGTTTGAGAGTGTGTCTTTGAGAGTGTGTCTTTGAGAGTATGTGTTTGAGAGTGTGTGCGAGTGTGTGGTTGAGAGTGTGTGCGAGTGTGTGTTTGAGAGTGTGTGCGAGTGTGTGTTTGAGAGTGTGTCTTTGAGAGTGTGTCTTTGGGAGTGTGTTTGAGAGTGTGTGTGAGTGTGTGTTTGAGAGTGTGTGTTTGAGAGTGTGTGTTTGAGAGCGTGTGTTTGAGAGTGTGTGTTTGAGAGTGTGTTTGCAAATGTGTGTTTGAGAGTGTGTGTTTGAGAGTGTGTGTTTGAGAGTGTGTCTTTGAGAGTATGTGTTTGAGAGTGTGTGCGAGTGTGTGGTTGAGAGTGTGTGTTTGAGAGTGTGTGCAAGTGTGTGTTTCAGAGTGTGCGAGTGTGTGTTTGAGAGTGTGTGCGAGTGTGTGTTTGAGAGTGTGTCTTTGAGAGTGTGTCTTTGGGAGTGTGTTTGAGAGTGTGTGTGAGTGTGTGTTTGAGAGTGTGTGTTTGAGAGTGTGTGTTTGAGAGCGTGTGTTTGAGTGTGTGTGTTTGAGAGCGTGCGCGAGTGTGTGTTTGAGAGTGTGTGCGAGTGTGTGTTTGAGAGTGTGTCTTTGAGAGTGTGTTTGAGAGTGTGTGTGAGTGTGTGTTTGAGAGTGTCTTTGAGAGTGTGTGTTTGAGAGTGTGTTTGAGAGTGTGTGTTTGAGAGTGTGTCTTTGAGAGTGTGTCTTTGAGAGTATGTGTTTGAGAGTGTGTGCGAGTGTGTGTTTGAGAGTGTGTGCGAGTGTGTGTTTGAGAGTGTGTGCAAGTGTGTGTTTCAGAGTATGCGAGTGTGTGTTTGAGAGTGTGTGTGAGTGTGTGTTTGAGAGTGTGTGAGAGTGTGTGTTTGAGAGTGTGAGAGTGTGTGAGTGTGTGTTTGAGAGTGTGTGCGGGTGTGTCTTTGAGAGTGTGTGTTTGAGAGTGTGTACGAGTGTGTGTTTGAGAGTGTGTCTTTGAGAGTGTGTCTTTGAGAGTGTGTGTTTGAGAGTGTGTGCGAGTGTGTGTTTGAGAGTGTGTGCAAGTGTGTGTTTGAGAGTGTGTGCAAGTGTGTGTTTGAGAGTGTGTGCGAGTGTGTGTTTGAGAGTGTGTGAGTGTGTGTTTGAGAGTGTGTGCGGGTGTGTCTTTGAGAGTGTGTGTTTGAGAGTGTGTGTGAGTGTGTTTGAGAGTGAGTGCGAGTGTGTGTGTGAGAGTGTGTGTTTCAGATGTGTGTGTTTGAGAGTGTGTCTTTGAGAATGTGTGCGAGTGTGTGTTTGAGAGTGTGTGCGAGTGTGTGTTTGAGAGTGTGTGCAAGTGTGTGTTTGAGAGAGTGTGCGAGTGTGTGTTTGAGAGTGTGTGCGAATGTGACTTTGAGAGTGTGCGCGAGTGTGTGTTTGAGAGTGTGTGCGAGTGTGTGTTTGAGAGTGTGTGCAAGTGTGTGTTTGAGAGTGTGTGCGAGTGTGTGTTTGAGAGTGTGTGCAAGTGTGTGTTTGAGAGTGTGTGTGTTTGAGAGTGTGTGCGAGAGTGTCTTTGAGAGTGTGTGCGAGTGTGTTTGAGAGTGTGTGCGAGTGTGTGTTTGAGAGTGTGTGCGAGTGTGTCTTTAAGAGTGTGTGTGAGTGTGTTTGAGAGTGTGTGCGAGTGTGTGTTTGAGAGTGTGTGCGAGTGTGTGTTTGAGAGTGTGTGCAAGTGTGTGTTTGAGAGAGTGTGCGAGTGTGTGTTTGAGAGTGTGTGCGAGTGTCTGTTTTTGAGTGTGAGCGAGTGTGTGTTTGAGAGTGTGTGCGAGTGTGCGTTTGATAGTGTGTGCGAGTGTGTGTTTGAGTGTGTGCGAGTGTGATTTTGGAGTGTGCGAGTGTGTGTTTGAGAGTGCGTGCGAGTGTGTGTTTGAGAGTGTGTGTTTGAGAGTGTGTGCGAGAGTGTCTTTGAGAGTGTGTGCGAGTGTGTTTGAGAGTGTGTGCGAGTGTGTGTTTGAGAGTGTGTGCGAGTGTGTCTTTGAGAGTGTGTGTGAGTGTGTTTGAGAGTGTGTGCGAGTGTGTGTTTGAGAGTGTGTGCGAGTGTGTGTTTGAGAGTGTGTGCGAGTGTGTGTTTGAGAGTGTGTGTTTGAGAGTGTGTGTTTGAGAGTGTGTGTTTGAGAGCGTGTGCGAGTGTGTGTTTGAGAGTGTGTGTGAGTGTGTGTTTGAGAGTGTGTCTTTGAGAGTGTGTCTTTGAGAGTGTGTTTGAGAGTGTGTGTGAGTGTGTGTTTGAGAGTGTGTCTTTGAGAGTGTGTGTTTGAGAGTGTGTTTGCAAATGTGTGTTTGAGAGTGTGTGTTTGAGAGTGTGTCTTTGAGAGTGTGTCTTTGAGAGTATGTCTTTGAGACTGTGTGCGAGTGTGTGTTTGAGAGTGTGTGTTTGAGAGTGTGTGTTTGAGAGTGTGTTTGAGAGCGTGTGCGAGTGTGTGTTTGAGAGTGTGTGCGAGTGTGTGTTTGAGAGTGTGTCTTTGAGAATGTGTCTTTGAGAGTGTGTGTTTGAGAGTGTGTGTGAGTGTGTGTTTGAGAGTGTGTCTTTGAGAGTGTGTGTTTGAGAGTGTGTGTTTGCGAGTGTGTGTTTGAGAGTGTGTGTTTGAGAGTGTGTGTTTGAGAGTGTGTGTTTGAGAGCGTGTGCGAGTGTGTGTTTGAGAGTGTGTGCGAGTGTGTGTTTGAGAGTGTGTGCGAGTGTGTGTTTGAGAGTGTGTGTTTGAGAGTGTGTGTTTGAGAGCGTGTGCGAGTGTGTGTTTGAGAGTGTGTGCGAGTGTGTGTTTGAGAGTGTGTCTTTGAGAGTGTGTCTTTGAGAGTGTGTTTGAGAGTGTGTGTGAGTGTGTGTTTGAGAGTGTGTCTTTGAGAGTGTGTGTTTGAGAGTGTGTTTGCAAATGTGTGTTTGAGAGTGTGTGTTTGAGAGTGTGTCTTTGAGAGTGTGTCTTTGAGAGTATGTGTTTGAGAGTGTGTGCGAGTGTGTGTTTGAGAGTGTGTGCGAGTGTGTGTTTGAGAGTGTGTGCAAGTGTGTGTTTCAGAGTGTGCGAGTGTGTGTTTGAGAGTGTGTGCGAGTTTCTGTTTGAGAGTGTGTCTTTGAGAGTGTGTCTTTGAGAGTGTGTTTGAGAGTGTGTGTGAGTGTGTGTTTGAGAGTGTGTGTTTGAGAGTGTGTGTTTGAGAGCGTGTGTTTGAGAGTGTGTGTTTGAGAGCGTGCGCGAGTGTGTGTTTGAGAGTGTGTGCGAGTGTGTGTTTGAGAGTATGTCTTTGAGAGTGTGTCTTTGAGAGTGTGTTTGAGAGTGTGTGTGAGTGTGTGTGAGTGTGTGTTTGAGAGTGTGTCTTTGAGAGTGTGTGTTTGAGAGTGTGTTTGCAAATGTGTGTTTGAGAGTGTGTGTTTGAGAGTGTGTCTTTGAGAGTGTGTCTTTGAGAGTATGTGTTTGAGAGTGTGTGCGAGTGTGTGTTTGAGAGTGTGTGCGAGTGTGTGTTTGAGAGTGTGTGCAAGTGTGTGTTTCAGAGTGTGCGAGTGTGTGTTTGAGAGTGTGTGTGAGTGTGTGTTTGAGAGTGTGTGAGAGTGTGTGTTTGAGAGTGTGAGAGTGTGTGAGTGTGTGTTTGAGAATGTGTGCGGGTGTGTCTTTGAGAGTGTGTGCGAGTGTGCGTTTGAGAGTGTGTGCGAGTGTCTGTTTTTGAGTGTGTGCGAGTGTGTGTTTGAGAGTGTGTGCGAGTGTGTGTTTGAGAGTGTTTGCGAGTGTGTGTTTGAGAGTGTGTGCGAGTGTGTGTGCGAGTGTGTGAGTGTGTGTTTGAGAGTGTGTGCGAATGTGACTTTGAGAGTGTGCGTGAGTGTGTGTTTGAGAGTGTGTGCGAGTGTGTGTTTGAGAGTGTGTGCAAGTGTGTGTTTGAGAGTGTGTGCGAGTGTGTGTTTGAGAGTGTGTGCAAGTGTGTGTTTGAGAGTGTGTGTGAGTGTGTGTTTGAGAGTGTGTGCGAGAGTGTCTTTGAGAGTGTGTGCGAGTGTGTTTGAGAGTGTGTGCGAGTGTGTGTTTGAGAGTGTGTGCAAGTGTGTCTTTGAGAGTGTGTGTGAGTGTGTTTGAGAGTGCGTGCGAGTGTGTGTTTGAGAGTGTGCGCAAGTGTGTGTTTGAGTGTGTGCGAGTGTGTGTTTGCGAGTGTGATTTTGAGAGTGTGTGCGAGTGTGTGTTTGAGAGTGTGTGCAAGTGTGTGTTTCAGTGTGTGTGCAAGTGTGTGTTTGAGAGTGCGTGCGAGTGTGTGTTTGAGAGTGTGTGTTTGAGAGTGTGTGTTTGAGAGCGTGTGCGAGTGTGTGTGCGAGAGTGTGTGTTTCAGATGTGTGTGTTTGAGAGTGTGTCTTTGAGAATGTGTGCGAGTGTGTGTTTGAGAGTGTGTGCGAGTGTGTGTTTGAGAGTGTGTGCAAGTGTGTGTTTGAGAGAGTGTGCGAGTGTGTGTTTGAGAGTGTGTGCGAGTGTCTGTTTTTGAGTGTGTGCGAGTGTGTGTTTGAGAGTGTGTGCGAGTGTGTGTTTGAGAGTGTTTGCGAGTGTGTGTTTGAGAGTGTGTGCGAGTGTGTGTGCGAGTGTGTGAGTGTGTGTTTGAGAGTGTGTGCGAATGTGACTTTGAGAGTGTGCGTGAGTGTGTGTTTGAGAGTGTGTGCGAGTGTGTGTTTGAGAGTGTGTGCAAGTGTGTGTTTGAGAGTGTGCGCGAGTGTGTGTTTGAGAGTGTGTGCAAGTGTGTGTTTGAGAGTGTGTGTGAGTGTGTGTTTGAGAGTGTGTGCGAGAGTGTCTTTGAGAGTGTGTGCGAGTGTGTTTGAGAGTGTGTGCGAGTGTGTGTTTGAGAGTGTGTGCGAGTGTGTCTTTGAGAGTGTGTGTGAGTGTGTTTGAGAGTGCGTGCGAGTGTGTGTTTGAGAGTGTGCGCAAGTGTGTGTTTGAGTGTGTGCGAGTGTGTGTTTGCGAGTGTGATTTTGAGAGTGTGTGCGAGTGTGTGTTTGAGAGTGTGTGCAAGTGTGTGTTTCAGTGTGTGTGCAAGTGTGTGTTTGAGAGTGCGTGCGAGTGTGTGTTTGAGAGTGTGTGTTTGAGAGTGTGTGTTTGAGAGCGTGTGCGAGTGTGTGTTTGAGAGTGTGTGCGAGTGTGTGTTTGAGAGTGTGTGCGAGTGTGTGTTTGAGAGTGTGTGTTTGAGAGTGTGTGTTTGAGAGCGTGTGCGAGTGTGTGTTTGAGAGTGTGTGTGAGTGTGTGTTTGAGAGTGTGTCTTTGAGAGTGTGTCTTTGAGAGTGTGTTTGAGAGTGTGTGTGAGTGTGTGTTTGAGAGTGTGTCTTTGAGAGTATGTGTTTGAGAGTGTGTGCGAGTGTGTGTTTGAGAGTGTGTGTTTGAGAGTGTGTGTTTGAGAGTGTGTTTGAGAGCGTGTGCGAGTGTGTGTTTGAGAGTGTGTGCGAGTGTGTGTTTGAGAGTGTGTCTTTGAGAATGTGTCTTTGAGAGTGTGTGTTTGAGAGTGTGTGTGAGTGTGTGTTTGAGAGTGTGTCTTTGAGAGTGTGTGTTTGAGAGTGTGTGTTTGCGAGTGTGTGTTTGAGAGTGTGTGTTTGAGAGTGTGTGTTTGAGAGTGTGTGTTTGAGAGCGTGTGCGAGTGTGTGTTTGAGAGTGTGTGCGAGTGTGTGTTTGAGAGTGTGTGCGAGTGTGTGTTTGAGAGTGTGTGTTTGAGAGTGTGTGTTTGAGAGCGTGTGCGAGTGTGTGTTTGAGAGTGTGTTCGAGTGTGTCTTTGAGAGTGTGTCTTTGAGAGTGTGTTTGAGAGTGTGTGTGAGTGTGTGTTTGAGAGTGTGTCTTTGTGAGTGTGTGTTTGAGAGTGTGTTTGCAAATGTGTGTTTGAGAGTGTGTGTTTGAGAGTGTGTCTTTGAGAGTGTGTCTTTGAGAGTATGTGTTTGAGAGTGTGTGCGAGTGTGTGGTTGAGAGTGTGTGCGAGTGTGTGTTTGAGAGTGTGTGCGAGTGTGTGTTTGAGAGTGTGTCTTTGAGAGTGTGTCTTTGGGAGTGTGTTTGAGAGTGTGTGTGAGTGTGTGTTTGAGAGTGTGTGTTTGAGAGTGTGTGTTTGAGAGCGTGTGTTTGAGAGTGTGTGTTTGAGAGTGTGTTTGCAAATGTGTGTTTGAGAGTGTGTGTTTGAGAGTGTGTCTTTGAGAGTGTGTCTTTGAGAGTATGTGTTTGAGAGTGTGTGCGAGTGTGTGGTTGAGAGTGTGTGCGAGTGTGTGTTTGAGAGTGTGTGCAAGTGTGTGTTTCAGAGTGTGCGAGTGTGTGTTTGAGAGTGTGTGCGAGTGTGTGTTTGAGAGTGTGTCTTTGAGAGTGTGTCTTTGGGAGTGTGTTTGAGAGTGTGTGTGAGTGTGTTTGAGAGTGTGTGCGAGTGTGTGTTTGAGAGTGTGTCTTTGAGAGTGTGTTTGAGAGTGTGTGTGAGTGTGTGTTTGAGAGTGTCTTTGAGAGTGTGTGTTTGAGAGTGTGTTTGAGAGTGTGTGTTTGAGAGTGTGTCTTTGAGAGTGTGTCTTTGAGAGTATGTGTTTGAGAGTGTGTGCGAGTGTGTGTTTGAGAGTGTGTGCGAGTGTGTGTTTGAGAGTGTGTGCAAGTGTGTGTTTCAGAGTATGCGAGTGTGTGTTTGAGAGTGTGTGTGAGTGTGTGTTTGAAAGTGTGTGAGAGTGTGTGTTTGAGAGTGTGAGAGTGTGTGAGTGTGTGTTTGAGAGTGTGTGCGGGTGTGTCTTTGAGAGTGTGTGTTTGAGAGTGTGTACGAGTGTGTGTTTGAGAGTGTGTCTTTGAGAGTGTGTCTTTGAGAGTGTGTGTTTGAGAGTGTGTGCGAGTGTGTGTTTGAGAGTGTGTGCAAGTGTGTGTTTGAGAGTGTGTGCGAGTGTGTGTTTGAGAGTGTGTGAGTGTGTGTTTGAGAGTGTGTGCGGGTGTGTCTTTGAGAGTGTGTGTTTGAGAGTGTGTGTGAGTGTGTTTGAGAGTGAGTGCGAGTGTGTGTGTGAGAGTGTGTGTTTCAGATGTGTGTGTTTGAGAGTGTGTCTTTGAGAATGTGTGCGAGTGTGTGTTTGAGAGTGTGTGCGAGTGTGTGTTTGAGAGTGTGTGCAAGTGTGTGTTTGAGAGAGTGTGCGAGTGTGTGTTTGAGAGTGTGTGCGAGTGTCTGTTTTTGTGTGTGTGCCAGTGTGTGTTTGAGAGTGTGTGCGAGTGTGTGTTTGAGAGTGTTTGCGAGTGTGTGTTTGAGAGTGTGTGCGAGTGTGTGTGCGAGTGTGTGAGTGTGTGTTTGAGAGTGTGTGCGAATGTGACTTTGAGAGTGTGCGCGAGTGTGTGTTTGAGAGTGTGTGCGAGTGTGTGTTTGAGAGTGTGTGCAAGTGTGTGTTTGAGAGTGTGTGCGAGTGTGTGTTTGAGAGTGTGTGCAAGTGTGTGTTTGAGAGTGTGTGTGTTTGAGAGTGTGTGCGAGAGTGTCTTTGAGAGTGTGTGCGAGTGTGTTTGAGAGTGTGTGCGAGTGTGTGTTTGAGAGTGTGTGCGAGTGTGTCTTTGAGAGTGTGTGTGAGTGTGTTTGAGAGTGTGTGCGAGTGTGTGTTTGAGAGTGTGTGCGAGTGTGTGTTTGAGAGTGTGTGCAAGTGTGTGTTTGAGAGAGTGTGCGAGTGTGTGTTTGAGAGTGTGTGCGAGTGTCTGTTTTTGAGTGTGAGCGAGTGTGTGTTTGAGAGTGTGTGCGAGTGTGCGTTTGATAGTGTGTGCGAGTGTGTGTTTGAGTGTGTGCGAGTGTGATTTTGGAGTGTGCGAGTGTGTGTTTGAGAGTGCGTGCGAGTGTGTGTTTGAGAGTGTGTGTTTGAGAGTGTGTGCGAGAGTGTCTTTGAGAGTGTGTGCGAGTGTGTTTGAGAGTGTGTGCGAGTGTGTGTTTGAGAGTGTGTGCGAGTGTGTCTTTGAGAGTGTGTGTGAGTGTGTTTGAGAGTGTGTGCGAGTGTGTGTTTGAGAGTGTGTGCGAGTGTGTGTTTGAGAGTGTGTGCGAGTGTGTGTTTGAGAGTGTGTGTTTGAGAGTGTGTGTTTGAGAGTGTGTGTTTGAGAGCGTGTGCGAGTGTGTGTTTGAGAGTGTGTGTGAGTGTGTGTTTGAGAGTGTGTCTTTGAGAGTGTGTCTTTGAGAGTGTGTTTGAGAGTGTGTGTGAGTGTGTGTTTGAGAGTGTGTCTTTGAGAGTGTGTGTTTGAGAGTGTGTTTGCAAATGTGTGTTTGAGAGTGTGTGTTTGAGAGTGTGTCTTTGAGAGTGTGTCTTTGAGAGTATGTCTTTGAGACTGTGTGCGAGTGTGTGTTTGAGAGTGTGTGTTTGAGAGTGTGTGTTTGAGAGTGTGTTTGAGAGCGTGTGCGAGTGTGTGTTTGAGAGTGTGTGCGAGTGTGTGTTTGAGAGTGTGTCTTTGAGAATGTGTCTTTGAGAGTGTGTGTTTGAGAGTGTGTGTGAGTGTGTGTTTGAGAGTGTGTCTTTGAGAGTGTGTGTTTGAGAGTGTGTGTTTGCGAGTGTGTGTTTGAGAGTGTGTGTTTGAGAGTGTGTGTTTGAGAGTGTGTGTTTGAGAGCGTGTGCGAGTGTGTGTTTGAGAGTGTGTGCGAGTGTGTGTTTGAGAGTGTGTGCGAGTGTGTGTTTGAGAGTGTGTGTTTGAGAGTGTGTGTTTGAGAGCGTGTGCGAGTGTGTGTTTGAGAGTGTGTGCGAGTGTGTGTTTGAGAGTGTGTCTTTGAGAGTGTGTCTTTGAGAGTGTGTTTGAGAGTGTGTGTGAGTGTGTGTTTGAGAGTGTGTCTTTGAGAGTGTGTGTTTGAGAGTGTGTTTGCAAATGTGTGTTTGAGAGTGTGTGTTTGAGAGTGTGTCTTTGAGAGTGTGTCTTTGAGAGTATGTGTTTGAGAGTGTGTGCGAGTGTGTGTTTGAGAGTGTGTGCGAGTGTGTGTTTGAGAGTGTGTGCAAGTGTGTGTTTCAGAGTGTGCGAGTGTGTGTTTGAGAGTGTGTGCGAGTTTCTGTTTGAGAGTGTGTCTTTGAGAGTGTGTCTTTGAGAGTGTGTTTGAGAGTGTGTGTGAGTGTGTGTTTGAGAGTGTGTGTTTGAGAGTGTGTGTTTGAGAGCGTGTGTTTGAGAGTGTGTGTTTGAGAGCGTGCGCGAGTGTGTGTTTGAGAGTGTGTGCGAGTGTGTGTTTGAGAGTATGTCTTTGAGAGTGTGTCTTTGAGAGTGTGTTTGAGAGTGTGTGTGAGTGTGTGTGAGTGTGTGTTTGAGAGTGTGTCTTTGAGAGTGTGTGTTTGAGAGTGTGTTTGCAAATGTGTGTTTGAGAGTGTGTGTTTGAGAGTGTGTCTTTGAGAGTGTGTCTTTGAGAGTATGTGTTTGAGAGTGTGTGCGAGTGTGTGTTTGAGAGTGTGTGCGAGTGTGTGTTTGAGAGTGTGTGCAAGTGTGTGTTTCAGAGTGTGCGAGTGTGTGTTTGAGAGTGTGTGTGAGTGTGTGTTTGAGAGTGTGTGAGAGTGTGTGTTTGAGAGTGTGAGAGTGTGTGAGTGTGTGTTTGAGAATGTGTGCGGGTGTGTCTTTGAGAGTGTGTGCGAGTGTGCGTTTGAGAGTGTGTGCGAGTGTCTGTTTTTGAGTGTGTGCGAGTGTGTGTTTGAGAGTGTGTGCGAGTGTGTGTTTGAGAGTGTTTGCGAGTGTGTGTTTGAGAGTGTGTGCGAGTGTGTGTGCGAGTGTGTGAGTGTGTGTTTGAGAGTGTGTGCGAATGTGACTTTGAGAGTGTGCATGAGTGTGTGTTTGAGAGTGTGTGCGAGTGTGTGTTTGAGAGTGTGTGCAAGTGTGTGTTTGAGAGTGTGTGCGAGTGTGTGTTTGAGAGTGTGTGCAAGTGTGTGTTTGAGAGTGTGTGTGAGTGTGTGTTTGAGAGTGTGTGCGAGAGTGTCTTTGAGAGTGTGTGCGAGTGTGTTTGAGAGTGTGTGCGAGTGTGTGTTTGAGAGTGTGTGCAAGTGTGTCTTTGAGAGTGTGTGTGAGTGTGTTTGAGAGTGCGTGCGAGTGTGTGTTTGAGAGTGTGCGCAAGTGTGTGTTTGAGTGTGTGCGAGTGTGTGTTTGCGAGTGTGATTTTGAGAGTGTGTGCGAGTGTGTGTTTGAGAGTGTGTGCAAGTGTGTGTTTCAGTGTGTGTGCAAGTGTGTGTTTGAGAGTGCGTGCGAGTGTGTGTTTGAGAGTGTGTGTTTGAGAGTGTGTGTTTGAGAGCGTGTGCGAGTGTGTGTGCGAGAGTGTGTGTTTCAGATGTGTGTGTTTGAGAGTGTGTCTTTGAGAATGTGTGCGAGTGTGTGTTTGAGAGTGTGTGCGAGTGTGTGTTTGAGAGTGTGTGCAAGTGTGTGTTTGAGAGAGTGTGCGAGTGTGTGTTTGAGAGTGTGTGCGAGTGTCTGTTTTTGAGTGTGTGCGAGTGTGTGTTTGAGAGTGTGTGCGAGTGTGTGTTTGAGAGTGTTTGCGAGTGTGTGTTTGAGAGTGTGTGCGAGTGTGTGTGCGAGTGTGTGAGTGTGTGTTTGAGAGTGTGTGCGAATGTGACTTTGAGAGTGTGCGTGAGTGTGTGTTTGAGAGTGTGTGCGAGTGTGTGTTTGAGAGTGTGTGCAAGTGTGTGTTTGAGAGTGTGCGCGAGTGTGTGTTTGAGAGTGTGTGCAAGTGTGTGTTTGAGAGTGTGTGTGAGTGTGTGTTTGAGAGTGTGTGCGAGAGTGTCTTTGAGAGTGTGTGCGAGTGTGTTTGAGAGTGTGTGCGAGTGTGTGTTTGAGAGTGTGTGCGAGTGTGTCTTTGAGAGTGTGTGTGAGTGTGTTTGAGAGTGCGTGCGAGTGTGTGTTTGAGAGTGTGCGCAAGTGTGTGTTTGAGTGTGTGCGAGTGTGTGTTTGCGAGTGTGATTTTGAGAGTGTGTGCGAGTGTGTGTTTGAGAGTGTGTGCAAGTGTGTGTTTCAGTGTGTGTGCAAGTGTGTGTTTGAGAGTGCGTGCGAGTGTGTGTTTGAGAGTGTGTGTTTGAGAGTGTGTGTTTGAGAGCGTGTGCGAGTGTGTGTTTGAGAGTGTGTGCGAGTGTGTGTTTGAGAGTGTGTGCGAGTGTGTGTTTGAGAGTGTGTGTTTGAGAGTGTGTGTTTGAGAGCGTGTGCGAGTGTGTGTTTGAGAGTGTGTGTGAGTGTGTGTTTGAGAGTGTGTCTTTGAGAGTGTGTCTTTGAGAGTGTGTTTGAGAGTGTGTGTGAGTGTGTGTTTGAGAGTGTGTCTTTGAGAGTATGTGTTTGAGAGTGTGTGCGAGTGTGTGTTTGAGAGTGTGTGTTTGAGAGTGTGTGTTTGAGAGTGTGTTTGAGAGCGTGTGCGAGTGTGTGTTTGAGAGTGTGTGCGAGTGTGTGTTTGAGAGTGTGTCTTTGAGAATGTGTCTTTGAGAGTGTGTGTTTGAGAGTGTGTGTGAGTGTGTGTTTGAGAGTGTGTCTTTGAGAGTGTGTGTTTGAGAGTGTGTGTTTGCGAGTGTGTGTTTGAGAGTGTGTGTTTGAGAGTGTGTGTTTGAGAGTGTGTGTTTGAGAGCGTGTGCGAGTGTGTGTTTGAGAGTGTGTGCGAGTGTGTGTTTGAGAGTGTGTGCGAGTGTGTGTTTGAGAGTGTGTGTTTGAGAGTGTGTGTTTGAGAGCGTGTGCGAGTGTGTGTTTGAGAGTGTGTGCGAGTGTGTCTTTGAGAGTGTGTCTTTGAGAGTGTGTTTGAGAGTGTGTGTGAGTGTGTGTTTGAGAGTGTGTCTTTGCGAGTGTGTGTTTGAGAGTGTGTTTGCAAATGTGTGTTTGAGAGTGTGTGTTTGAGAGTGTGTCTTTGAGAGTGTGTCTTTGAGAGTATGTGTTTGAGAGTGTGTGCGAGTGTGTGGTTGAGAGTGTGTGCGAGTGTGTGTTTGAGAGTGTGTGCGAGTGTGTGTTTGAGAGTGTGTTTGAGAGTGTGTGTGAGTGTGTGTTTGAGAGTGTGTCTTTGAGAGTATGTGTTTGAGAGTGTGTGCGAGTGTGTGTTTGAGAGTGTGTGTTTGAGAGTGTGTGTTTGAGAGTGTGTTTGAGAGCGTGTGCGAGTGTGTGTTTGAGAGTGTGTGCGAGTGTGTGTTTGAGAGTGTGTCTTTGAGAATGTGTCTTTGAGAGTGTGTGTTTGAGAGTGTGTGTGAGTGTGTGTTTGAGAGTGTGTCTTTGAGAGTGTGTGTTTGAGAGTGTGTGTTTGCGAGTGTGTGTTTGAGAGTGTGTGTTTGAGAGTGTGTGTTTGAGAGTGTGTGTTTGAGAGCGTGTGCGAGTGTGTGTTTGAGAGT
This sequence comes from Scyliorhinus torazame, assembly GCF_047496885.1. Classification (NCBI taxonomy): domain Eukaryota; kingdom Metazoa; phylum Chordata; class Chondrichthyes; order Carcharhiniformes; family Scyliorhinidae; genus Scyliorhinus; species Scyliorhinus torazame. Next base: position 430,270 of record NC_092711.1, on the reverse strand, counting down.
GTGTGCGAGTGTGTGTTTGAGAGTGTGTGCGAGTGTGTGTTTGAGAGTGTGTGTTTGAGAGTGTGTGTTTGAGAGCGTGTGCGAGTGTGTGTTTGAGAGTGTGTGCGAGTGTGTCTTTGAGAGTGTGTCTTTGAGAGTGTGTTTGAGAGTGTGTGTGAGTGTGTGTTTGAGAGTGTGTCTTTGCGAGTGTGTGTTTGAGAGTGTGTTTGCAAATGTGTGTTTGAGAGTGTGTGTTTGAGAGTGTGTCTTTGAGAGTGTGTCTTTGAGAGTATGTGTTTGAGAGTGTGTGCGAGTGTGTGGTTGAGAGTGTGTGCGAGTGTGTGTTTGAGAGTGTGTGCGAGTGTGTGTTTGAGAGTGTGTCTTTGAGAGTGTGTCTTTGGGAGTGTGTTTGAGAGTGTGTGTGAGTGTGTGTTTGAGAGTGTGTGTTTGAGAGTGTGTGTTTGAGAGCGTGTGTTTGAGAGTGTGTGTTTGAGAGTGTGTTTGCAAATGTGTGTTTGAGAGTGTGTGTTTGAGAGTGTGTCTTTGAGAGTGTGTCTTTGAGAGTATGTGTTTGAGAGTGTGTGCGAGTGTGTGGTTGAGAGTGTGTGCGAGTGTGTGTTTGAGAGTGTGTGCAAGTGTGTGTTTCAGAGTGTGCGAGTGTGTGTTTGAGAGTGTGTGCGAGTGTGTGTTTGAGAGTGTGTCTTTGAGAGTGTGTCTTTGGGAGTGTGTTTGAGAGTGTGTGTGAGTGTGTTTGAGAGTGTGTGCGAGTGTGTGTTTGAGAGTGTGTCTTTGAGAGTGTGTTTGAGAGTGTGTGTGAGTGTGTGTTTGAGAGTGTCTTTGAGAGTGTGTGTTTGAGAGTGTGTTTGAGAGTGTGTGTTTGAGAGTGTGTCTTTGAGAGTGTGTCTTTGAGAGTATGTGTTTGAGAGTGTGTGCGAGTGTGTGTTTGAGAGTGTGTGCGAGTGTGTGTTTGAGAGTGTGTGCAAGTGTGTGTTTCAGAGTATGCGAGTGTGTGTTTGAGAGTGTGTGTGAGTGTGTGTTTGAGAGTGTGTGAGAGTGTGTGTTTGAGAGTGTGAGAGTGTGTGAGTGTGTGTTTGAGAGTGTGTGCGGGTGTGTCTTTGAGAGTGTGTGTTTGAGAGTGTGTACGAGTGTGTGTTTGAGAGTGTGTCTTTGAGAGTGTGTCTTTGAGAGTGTGTGTTTGAGAGTGTGTGCGAGTGTGTGTTTGAGAGTGTGTGCAAGTGTGTGTTTGAGAGTGTGTGCGAGTGTGTGTTTGAGAGTGTGTGAGTGTGTGTTTGAGAGTGTGTGCGGGTGTGTCTTTGAGAGTGTGTGTTTGAGAGTGTGTGTGAGTGTGTTTGAGAGTGAGTGCGAGTGTGTGTGTGAGAGTGTGTGTTTCAGATGTGTGTGTTTGAGAGTGTGTCTTTGAGAATGTGTGCGAGTGTGTGTTTGAGAGTGTGTGCGAGTGTGTGTTTGAGAGTGTGTGCAAGTGTGTGTTTGAGAGAGTGTGCGAGTGTGTGTTTGAGAGTGTGTGCGAGTGTCTGTTTTTGTGTGTGTGCCAGTGTGTGTTTGAGAGTGTGTGCGAGTGTGTGTTTGAGAGTGTTTGCGAGTGTGTGTTTGAGAGTGTGTGCGAGTGTGTGTGCGAGTGTGTGAGTGTGTGTTTGAGAGTGTGTGCGAATGTGACTTTGAGAGTGTGCGCGAGTGTGTGTTTGAGAGTGTGTGCGAGTGTGTGTTTGAGAGTGTGTGCAAGTGTGTGTTTGAGAGTGTGTGCGAGTGTGTGTTTGAGAGTGTGTGCAAGTGTGTGTTTGAGAGTGTGTGTGTTTGAGAGTGTGTGCGAGAGTGTCTTTGAGAGTGTGTGCGAGTGTGTTTGAGAGTGTGTGCGAGTGTGTGTTTGAGAGTGTGTGCGAGTGTGTCTTTGAGAGTGTGTGTGAGTGTGTTTGAGAGTGTGTGCGAGTGTGTGTTTGAGAGTGTGTGCGAGTGTGTGTTTGAGAGTGTGTGCAAGTGTGTGTTTGAGAGAGTGTGCGAGTGTGTGTTTGAGAGTGTGTGCGAGTGTCTGTTTTTGAGTGTGAGCGAGTGTGTGTTTGAGAGTGTGTGCGAGTGTGCGTTTGATAGTGTGTGCGAGTGTGTGTTTGAGTGTGTGCGAGTGTGATTTTGGAGTGTGCGAGTGTGTGTTTGAGAGTGCGTGCGAGTGTGTGTTTGAGAGTGTGTGTTTGAGAGTGTGTGCGAGAGTGTCTTTGAGAGTGTGTGCGAGTGTGTTTGAGAGTGTGTGCGAGTGTGTGTTTGAGAGTGTGTGCGAGTGTGTCTTTGAGAGTGTGTGTGAGTGTGTTTGAGAGTGTGTGCGAGTGTGTGTTTGAGAGTGTGTGCGAGTGTGTGTTTGAGAGTGTGTGCGAGTGTGTGTTTGAGAGTGTGTGTTTGAGAGTGTGTGTTTGAGAGTGTGTGTTTGAGAGCGTGTGCGAGTGTGTGTTTGAGAGTGTGTGTGAGTGTGTGTTTGAGAGTGTGTCTTTGAGAGTGTGTCTTTGAGAGTGTGTTTGAGAGTGTGTGTGAGTGTGTGTTTGAGAGTGTGTCTTTGAGAGTGTGTGTTTGAGAGTGTGTTTGCAAATGTGTGTTTGAGAGTGTGTGTTTGAGAGTGTGTCTTTGAGAGTGTGTCTTTGAGAGTATGTCTTTGAGACTGTGTGCGAGTGTGTGTTTGAGAGTGTGTGTTTGAGAGTGTGTGTTTGAGAGTGTGTTTGAGAGCGTGTGCGAGTGTGTGTTTGAGAGTGTGTGCGAGTGTGTGTTTGAGAGTGTGTCTTTGAGAATGTGTCTTTGAGAGTGTGTGTTTGAGAGTGTGTGTGAGTGTGTGTTTGAGAGTGTGTCTTTGAGAGTGTGTGTTTGAGAGTGTGTGTTTGCGAGTGTGTGTTTGAGAGTGTGTGTTTGAGAGTGTGTGTTTGAGAGTGTGTGTTTGAGAGCGTGTGCGAGTGTGTGTTTGAGAGTGTGTGCGAGTGTGTGTTTGAGAGTGTGTGCGAGTGTGTGTTTGAGAGTGTGTGTTTGAGAGTGTGTGTTTGAGAGCGTGTGCGAGTGTGTGTTTGAGAGTGTGTGCGAGTGTGTGTTTGAGAGTGTGTCTTTGAGAGTGTGTCTTTGAGAGTGTGTTTGAGAGTGTGTGTGAGTGTGTGTTTGAGAGTGTGTCTTTGAGAGTGTGTGTTTGAGAGTGTGTTTGCAAATGTGTGTTTGAGAGTGTGTGTTTGAGAGTGTGTCTTTGAGAGTGTGTCTTTGAGAGTATGTGTTTGAGAGTGTGTGCGAGTGTGTGTTTGAGAGTGTGTGCGAGTGTGTGTTTGAGAGTGTGTGCAAGTGTGTGTTTCAGAGTGTGCGAGTGTGTGTTTGAGAGTGTGTGCGAGTTTCTGTTTGAGAGTGTGTCTTTGAGAGTGTGTCTTTGAGAGTGTGTTTGAGAGTGTGTGTGAGTGTGTGTTTGAGAGTGTGTGTTTGAGAGTGTGTGTTTGAGAGCGTGTGTTTGAGAGTGTGTGTTTGAGAGCGTGCGCGAGTGTGTGTTTGAGAGTGTGTGCGAGTGTGTGTTTGAGAGTATGTCTTTGAGAGTGTGTCTTTGAGAGTGTGTTTGAGAGTGTGTGTGAGTGTGTGTGAGTGTGTGTTTGAGAGTGTGTCTTTGAGAGTGTGTGTTTGAGAGTGTGTTTGCAAATGTGTGTTTGAGAGTGTGTGTTTGAGAGTGTGTCTTTGAGAGTGTGTCTTTGAGAGTATGTGTTTGAGAGTGTGTGCGAGTGTGTGTTTGAGAGTGTGTGCGAGTGTGTGTTTGAGAGTGTGTGCAAGTGTGTGTTTCAGAGTGTGCGAGTGTGTGTTTGAGAGTGTGTGTGAGTGTGTGTTTGAGAGTGTGTGAGAGTGTGTGTTTGAGAGTGTGTGAGTGTGTGTTTGAGAATGTGTGCGGGTGTGTCTTTGAGAGTGTGTGCGAGTGTGCGTTTGAGAGTGTGTGCGAGTGTCTGTTTTTGAGTGTGTGCGAGTGTGTGTTTGAGAGTGTGTGCGAGTGTGTGTTTGAGAGTGTTTGCGAGTGTGTGTTTGAGAGTGTGTGCGAGTGTGTGTGCGAGTGTGTGAGTGTGTGTTTGAGAGTGTGTGCGAATGTGACTTTGAGAGTGTGCGTGAGTGTGTGTTTGAGAGTGTGTGCGAGTGTGTGTTTGAGAGTGTGTGCAAGTGTGTGTTTGAGAGTGTGTGCGAGTGTGTGTTTGAGAGTGTGTGCAAGTGTGTGTTTGAGAGTGTGTGTGAGTGTGTGTTTGAGAGTGTGTGCGAGAGTGTCTTTGAGAGTGTGTGCGAGTGTGTTTGAGAGTGTGTGCGAGTGTGTGTTTGAGAGTGTGTGCAAGTGTGTCTTTGAGAGTGTGTGTGAGTGTGTTTGAGAGTGCGTGCGAGTGTGTGTTTGAGAGTGTGCGCAAGTGTGTGTTTGAGTGTGTGCGAGTGTGTGTTTGCGAGTGTGATTTTGAGAGTGTGTGCGAGTGTGTGTTTGAGAGTGTGTGCAAGTGTGTGTTTCAGTGTGTGTGCAAGTGTGTGTTTGAGAGTGCGTGCGAGTGTGTGTTTGAGAGTGTGTGTTTGAGAGTGTGTGTTTGAGAGCGTGTGCGAGTGTGTGTGCGAGAGTGTGTGTTTCAGATGTGTGTGTTTGAGAGTGTGTCTTTGAGAATGTGTGCGAGTGTGTGTTTGAGAGTGTGTGCGAGTGTGTGTTTGAGAGTGTGTGCAAGTGTGTGTTTGAGAGAGTGTGCGAGTGTGTGTTTGAGAGTGTGTGCGAGTGTCTGTTTTTGAGTGTGTGCGAGTGTGTGTTTGAGAGTGTGTGCGAGTGTGTGTTTGAGAGTGTTTGCGAGTGTGTGTTTGAGAGTGTGTGCGAGTGTGTGTGCGAGTGTGTGAGTGTGTGTTTGAGAGTGTGTGCGAATGTGACTTTGAGAGTGTGCGTGAGTGTGTGTTTGAGAGTGTGTGCGAGTGTGTGTTTGAGAGTGTGTGCAAGTGTGTGTTTGAGAGTGTGCGCGAGTGTGTGTTTGAGAGTGTGTGCAAGTGTGTGTTTGAGAGTGTGTGTGAGTGTGTGTTTGAGAGTGTGTGCGAGAGTGTCTTTGAGAGTGTGTGCGAGTGTGTTTGAGAGTGTGTGCGAGTGTGTGTTTGAGAGTGTGTGCGAGTGTGTCTTTGAGAGTGTGTGTGAGTGTGTTTGAGAGTGCGTGCGAGTGTGTGTTTGAGAGTGTGCGCAAGTGTGTGTTTGAGTGTGTGCGAGTGTGTGTTTGCGAGTGTGATTTTGAGAGTGTGTGCGAGTGTGTGTTTGAGAGTGTGTGCAAGTGTGTGTTTCAGTGTGTGTGCAAGTGTGTGTTTGAGAGTGCGTGCGAGTGTGTGTTTGAGAGTGTGTGTTTGAGAGTGTGTGTTTGAGAGCGTGTGCGAGTGTGTGTTTGAGAGTGTGTGCGAGTGTGTGTTTGAGAGTGTGTGCGAGTGTGTGTTTGAGAGTGTGTGTTTGAGAGTGTGTGTTTGAGAGCGTGTGCGAGTGTGTGTTTGAGAGTGTGTGTGAGTGTGTGTTTGAGAGTGTGTCTTTGAGAGTGTGTCTTTGAGAGTGTGTTTGAGAGTGTGTGTGAGTGTGTGTTTGAGAGTGTGTCTTTGAGAGTATGTGTTTGAGAGTGTGTGCGAGTGTGTGTTTGAGAGTGTGTGTTTGAGAGTGTGTGTTTGAGAGTGTGTTTGAGAGCGTGTGCGAGTGTGTGTTTGAGAGTGTGTGCGAGTGTGTGTTTGAGAGTGTGTCTTTGAGAATGTGTCTTTGAGAGTGTGTGTTTGAGAGTGTGTGTGAGTGTGTGTTTGAGAGTGTGTCTTTGAGAGTGTGTGTTTGAGAGTGTGTGTTTGCGAGTGTGTGTTTGAGAGTGTGTGTTTGAGAGTGTGTGTTTGAGAGTGTGTGTTTGAGAGCGTGTGCGAGTGTGTGTTTGAGAGTGTGTGCGAGTGTGTGTTTGAGAGTGTGTGCGAGTGTGTGTTTGAGAGTGTGTGTTTGAGAGTGTGTGTTTGAGAGCGTGTGCGAGTGTGTGTTTGAGAGTGTGTGCGAGTGTGTCTTTGAGAGTGTGTCTTTGAGAGTGTGTTTGAGAGTGTGTGTGAGTGTGTGTTTGAGAGTGTGTCTTTGCGAGTGTGTGTTTGAGAGTGTGTTTGCAAATGTGTGTTTGAGAGTGTGTGTTTGAGAGTGTGTCTTTGAGAGTGTGTCTTTGAGAGTATGTGTTTGAGAGTGTGTGCGAGTGTGTGGTTGAGAGTGTGTGCGAGTGTGTGTTTGAGAGTGTGTGCGAGTGTGTGTTTGAGAGTGTGTCTTTGAGAGTGTGTCTTTGGGAGTGTGTTTGAGAGTGTGTGTGAGTGTGTGTTTGAGAGTGTGTGTTTGAGAGTGTGTGTTTGAGAGCGTGTGTTTGAGAGTGTGTGTTTGAGAGTGTGTTTGCAAATGTGTGTTTGAGAGTGTGTGTTTGAGAGTGTGTCTTTGAGAGTGTGTCTTTGAGAGTATGTGTTTGAGAGTGTGTGCGAGTGTGTGGTTGAGAGTGTGTGCGAGTGTGTGTTTGAGAGTGTGTGCAAGTGTGTGTTTCAGAGTGTGCGAGTGTGTGTTTGAGAGTGTGTGCGAGTGTGTGTTTGAGAGTGTGTCTTTGAGAGTGTGTCTTTGGGAGTGTGTTTGAGAGTGTGTGTGAGTGTGTGTTTGAGAGTGTGTGTTTGAGAGTGTGTGTTTGAGAGCGTGTGTTTGAGAGTGTGTGTTTGAGAGCGTGCGCGAGTGTGTGTTTGAGAGTGTGTGCGAGTGTGTGTTTGAGAGTGTGTCTTTGAGAGTGTGTTTGAGAGTGTGTGTGAGTGTGTGTTTGAGAGTGTCTTTGAGAGTGTGTGTTTGAGAGTGTGTTTGAGAGTGTGTGTTTGAGAGTGTGTCTTTGAGAGTGTGTCTTTGAGAGTATGTGTTTGAGAGTGTGTGCGAGTGTGTGTTTGAGAGTGTGTGCGAGTGTGTGTTTGAGAGTGTGTGCAAGTGTGTGTTTCAGAGTATGCGAGTGTGTGTTTGAGAGTGTGTGTGAGTGTGTGTTTGAGAGTGTGTGAGAGTGTGTGTTTGAGAGTGTGAGAGTGTGTGAGTGTGTGTTTGAGAGTGTGTGCGGGTGTGTCTTTGAGAGTGTGTGTTTGAGAGTGTGTACGAGTGTGTGTTTGAGAGTGTGTCTTTGAGAGTGTGTCTTTGAGAGTGTGTGTTTGAGAGTGTGTGCGAGTGTGTGTTTGAGAGTGTGTGCAAGTGTGTGTTTGAGAGTGTGTGCGAGTGTGTGTTTGAGAGTGTGTGAGTGTGTGTTTGAGAGTGTGTGCGGGTGTGTCTTTGAGAGTGTGTGTTTGAGAGTGTGTGTGAGTGTGTTTGAGAGTGAGTGCGAGTGTGTGTGTGAGAGTGTGTGTTTCAGATGTGTGTGTTTGAGAGTGTGTCTTTGAGAATGTGTGCGAGTGTGTGTTTGAGAGTGTGTGCGAGTGTGTGTTTGAGAGTGTGTGCAAGTGTGTGTTTGAGAGAGTGTGCGAGTGTGTGTTTGAGAGTGTGTGCGAGTGTCTGTTTTTGTGTGTGTGCCAGTGTGTGTTTGAGAGTGTGTGCGAGTGTGTGTTTGAGAGTGTTTGCGAGTGTGTGTTTGAGAGTGTGTGCGAGTGTGTGTGCGAGTGTGTGAGTGTGTGTTTGAGAGTGTGTGCGAATGTGACTTTGAGAGTGTGCGCGAGTGTGTGTTTGAGAGTGTGTGCGAGTGTGTGTTTGAGAGTGTGTGCAAGTGTGTGTTTGAGAGTGTGTGCGAGTGTGTGTTTGAGAGTGTGTGCAAGTGTGTGTTTGAGAGTGTGTGTGTTTGAGAGTGTGTGCGAGAGTGTCTTTGAGAGTGTGTGCGAGTGTGTTTGAGAGTGTGTGCGAGTGTGTGTTTGAGAGTGTGTGCGAGTGTGTCTTTGAGAGTGTGTGTGAGTGTGTTTGAGAGTGTGTGCGAGTGTGTGTTTGAGAGTGTGTGCGAGTGTGTGTTTGAGAGTGTGTGCTAGTGTGTGTTTGAGAGAGTGTGCGAGTGTGTGTTTGAGAGTGTGTGCGAGTGTCTGTTTTTGAGTGTGAGCGAGTGTGTGTTTGAGAGTGTGTGCGAGTGTGCGTTTGATAGTGTGTGCGAGTGTGTGTTTGAGTGTGTGCGAGTGTGATTTTGGAGTGTGCGAGTGTGTGTTTGAGAGTGCGTGCGAGTGTGTGTTTGAGAGTGTGTGTTTGAGAGTGTGTGCGAGAGTGTCTTTGAGAGTGTGTGCGAGTGTGTTTGAGAGTGTGTGCGAGTGTGTGTTTGAGAGTGTGTGCGAGTGTGTCTTTGAGAGTGTGTGTGAGTGTGTTTGAGAGTGTGTGCGAGTGTGTGTTTGAGAGTGTGTGCGAGTGTGTGTTTGAGAGTGTGTGCGAGTGTGTGTTTGAGAGTGTGTGTTTGAGAGTGTGTGTTTGAGAGTGTGTGTTTGAGAGCGTGTGCGAGTGTGTGTTTGAGAGTGTGTGTGAGTGTGTGTTTGAGAGTGTGTCTTTGAGAGTGTGTCTTTGAGAGTGTGTTTGAGAGTGTGTGTGAGTGTGTGTTTGAGAGTGTGTCTTTGAGAGTGTGTGTTTGAGAGTGTGTTTGCAAATGTGTGTTTGAGAGTGTGTGTTTGAGAGTGTGTCTTTGAGAGTGTGTCTTTGAGAGTATGTCTTTGAGACTGTGTGCGAGTGTGTGTTTGAGAGTGTGTGTTTGAGAGTGTGTGTTTGAGAGTGTGTTTGAGAGCGTGTGCGAGTGTGTGTTTGAGAGTGTGTGCGAGTGTGTGTTTGAGAGTGTGTCTTTGAGAATGTGTCTTTGAGAGTGTGTGTTTGAGAGTGTGTGTGAGTGTGTGTTTGAGAGTGTGTCTTTGAGAGTGTGTGTTTGAGAGTGTGTGTTTGCGAGTGTGTGTTTGAGAGTGTGTGTTTGAGAGTGTGTGTTTGAGAGTGTGTGTTTGAGAGCGTGTGCGAGTGTGTGTTTGAGAGTGTGTGCGAGTGTGTGTTTGAGAGTGTGTGCGAGTGTGTGTTTGAGAGTGTGTGTTTGAGAGTGTGTGTTTGAGAGCGTGTGCGAGTGTGTGTTTGAGAGTGTGTGCGAGTGTGTGTTTGAGAGTGTGTCTTTGAGAGTGTGTCTTTGAGAGTGTGTTTGAGAGTGTGTGTGAGTGTGTGTTTGAGAGTGTGTCTTTGAGAGTGTGTGTTTGAGAGTGTGTTTGCAAATGTGTGTTTGAGAGTGTGTGTTTGAGAGTGTGTGTTTGAGAGTGTGTCTTTGAGAGTATGTGTTTGAGAGTGTGTGCGAGTGTGTGTTTGAGAGTGTGTGCGAGTGTGTGTTTGAGAGTGTGTGCAAGTGTGTGTTTCAGAGTGTGCGAGTGTGTGTTTGAGAGTGTGTGCGAGTGTGTGTTTGAGAGTGTGTCTTTGAGAGTGTGTCTTTGAGAGTGTGTTTGAGAGTGTGTGTGAGTGTGTGTTTGAGAGTGTGTGTTTGAGAGTGTGTGTTAGAGAGCGTGTGTTTGAGAGTGTGTGTTTGAGAGCGTGCGCGAGTGTGTGTTTGAGAGTGTGTGCGAGTGTGTGTTTGAGAGTGTGTCTTTGAGAGTGTGTCTTTGAGAGTGTGTTTGAGAGTGTGTGTGAGTGTGTGTGAGTGTGTGTTTGAGAGTGTGTCTTTGAGAGTGTGTGTTTGAGAGTGTGTTTGCAAATGTGTGTTTGAGAGTGTGTGTTTGAGAGTGTGTCTTTGAGAGTGTGTCTTTGAGAGTATGTGTTTGAGAGTGTGTGCGAGTGTGTGTTTGAGAGTGTGTGCGAGTGTGTGTTTGAGAGTGTGTGCAAGTGTGTGTTTCAGAGTGTGCGAGTGTGTGTTTGAGAGTGTGTGTGAGTGTGTGTTTGAGAGTGTGTGAGAGTGTGTGTTTGAGAGTGTGAGAGTGTGTGAGTGTGTGTTTGAGAATGTGTGCGGGTGTGTCTTTGAGAGTGTGTGTTTGAGAGTGTGTACGAGTGTGTGTTTGAGAGTGTGTCTTTGAGAGTGTGTCTTTGAGAGTGTGTGTTTGAGAGTGTGTGCGAGTGTGTGTTTGAGAGTGTGTGCAAGTGTGTGTTTGAGAGTGTGTGCAAGTGTGTGTTTGAGAGTTTGTGCGAGTGTGTGTTTGAGAGTGTGTGAGTGTGTGTTTGAGAGTGTGTGCGGGTGTGTCTTTGAGAGTGTGTGTTTGAGAGTGTGTGTGAGTGTGTGTTTGAGAGTGAGTGCGAGTGTTTGTGTGAGAGTGTGTGTTTCAGATGTGTGTGTTTGAGAGTGTGTCTTTGAGAATGTGTGCGAGTGTGTGTTTGAGAGTGTGTGCGAGTGTGTGTTTGAGAGTGTGTGCAAGTGTGTGTTTGAGAGAGTGTGCGAGTGTGTGTTTGAGAGTGTGTGCGAGTGTCTGTTTTTGAGTGTGTGCGAGTGTGTGTTTGAGAGTGTGTGCGAGTGTGTGTTTGAGAGTGTTTGCGAGTGTGTGTTTGAGAGTGTGTGCGAGTGTGTGTGCGAGTGTGTGAGTGTGTGATTGGGAGTGTGTGCGAATGTGACTTTGAGAGTGTGCGCGAGTGTGTGTTTGAGAGTGTGTGCGAGTGTGTGTTTGAGAGTGTGTGCAAGTGTGTGTTTGAGAGTGTGTGCGAGTGTGTGTTTGAGAGTGTGTGCAAGTGTGTGTTTGAGAGTGTGTGTGTTTGAGAGTGTGTGCGAGAGTGTCTTTGAGAGTGTGTGCGAGTGTGTTTGAGAGTGTGTGCGAGTGTGTGTTTGAGAGTGTGTGCGAGTGTGTCTTTGAGAGTGTGTATGAGTGTGTTTGAGAGTGTGTGCGAGTGTGTGTTTGAGAGTGTGCGCAAGTGTGTGTTTGAGTGTGTGCGAGTGTGTGTTTGAGAGTGTGTGCGAATGTGTGTTTGAGAGTGCGTGCGAGTGTGTGTTTGGGAGTGTGTGCGAGTGTGTGTATGAGAGAGTGTGCGAGTGTGATTTTGAGAGTGTGTGCGAGTGTGTGTTTGAGTGTGTGCGAGTGTGTGCTTGAGAGTGTGTGCAAGTGTGTGTTTCAGAGTGTGTGCAAGTGTGTGTTTGAGAGTGCGTGCGAGTGTGTGTTTGAGAGTGTGTGCGAGTGTGTGTTTGATAGTGTGTGCGAGTGTGTGTTTGAGTGTGTGCGAGTGTGATTTTGGAGTGTGCGAGTGTGTGTTTGAGAGTGTGTGCGAGTGTGTGTTTGAGAGTGTGTGCGAGTGTGTGTTTGAGAGTGTGTGCGAGTGTGTGTTTGAGTTGTGCGAGTGTGATTTTGGAGTGTGCGAGTGTGTGTTTGAGTGTGTGCGAGTGTGTGTTTGAGAGTGTGCGCGAGTGTGTGTTTGAGTGTGTGCGAGTGTGTGTTTGAGAGTGTGTGCGAGTGTGATTTTGAGAGTGTGTGCGAATGTGTGTTTGAGCGTGTGCGAGTGTGTGCTTGAGAGTGTGTGCAAGTGTGTGTTTCAGAGTGTGTGCAAGTGTGTGTTTGAGAGTGCGTGCGAGTGTGTGTTTGAGAGTGTGTGCGAGTGTGCGTTTGATAGTGTGTGCGAGTGTGTGTTTGAGTGTGTGCGAGTGTGATTTTGGAGTGTGCGAGTGTGTGTTTGAGAGTGTGTGCGAGTGTGTGTTTGAGAGTGTGTGCGAGTGTGTGTTTGAGTTGTGCGAGTGTGATTTTGGAGTGTGCGAGTGTGTGTTTGAGAGTGTGTGCGAGTGTGTGTTTGAGAGTGTGCGCGAGTGTGTGTTTGAGTGTGTGCGAGTGTGTGTTTGAGAGTGTGTGCGAGTGTGTGTTTGAGAGTGTGTGCGAGTGTGTGTTTGAGTGTGTGCGAGTGTGTGTATGAGAGTGTGTGCAAGTGTGTGTTTGAGAGTGCGTGCGAGTGTGTGTTTGAGATTGTGTGCGAGTGTGTGTGCGAGTGTGTGTTTGAGAGTGAGTGCGAGTGTGTGTGTGAGAGTGTGTGTTTCAGATGTGTGTGTTTGAGAGTGTGTCTTTGAGAATGTGTGCGAGTGTGTGTTTGCGAGTGTGTGTTTGAGAGTGTGTGCAAGTGTGTGTTTGAGAGAGTGTGCGAGTGTGTGTTTGAGAGTGTGTGCGAGTGTCTGTTTTTGAGTGTGAGCGAGTGTGTGTTTGAGATTGTGTGCGAGTGTGTGTTTGAGAGTGTTTGCGAGTGTGTGTTTGAGAGTGTGTGCGAGTGTGTGTGCGAGTGTGTGAGTGTGTGTTTGAGAGTGTGTGCGAATGTAACTTTGAGAGTGTGCGCGAGTGTGTGTTTGAGATTGTGTGCGAGTGTGTGTTTGAGAGTGTGTGCAAGTGTGTGTTTGAGAGTGTGTGCGAGTGTGTGTTTGAGAGTGTGTGCAAGTGTGTGTTTGAGAGTGTGTGTGAGTGTGTGTTTGAGAGTGTGTGCGAGAGTGTCTTTGAAAGTGTGTGCGAGTGTGTTTGAGAGTGTGTGCGAGTGTGTGTTTGAGAGTGTGTGCGAGTGTGTCTTTGAGAGTGTGTGTGAGTGTGTTTGAGAGTGTGTGCGAGTGTGTGTTTGAGAGTGTGCGCAAGTGTGTGTTTGAGTGTGTGCGAGTGTGTGTTTGAGAGTGTGTGCGAATGTGTGTTTGAGAGTGTGTGCGAGTGTGTGTTTGGGAGTGTGTGCGAGTGTGTGTTTGAGAGTGTGTGCGAGTGTGATTTTGAGAGTGTGTGCGAGTGTGTGTTTGAGTGTGTGCGAGTGTGTGCTTGAGAGTGTGTGCAAGTGTGTGTTTCAGAGTGTGTGCAAGTGTGTGTTTGAGAGTGCGTGCGAGTGTGTGTTTGAGAGTGTGTGCGAGTGTGCGTTTGATAGTGTGTGCGAGTGTGTGTTTGAGTGTGTGCGAGTGTGATTTTGGAGTGTGCGAGTGTGTGTTTGAGTGTGTGCGAGTGTGTGTTTGAGATTGTGTGCGAGTGTGTGTTTGAGAGTGTGTGCGAGTGTGTGTTTGAGTTGTGCGAGTGTGATTTTGGAGTGTGCGAGTGTGTGTTTGAGAGTGTGTGCGAGTGTGTGTTTGAGAGTGTGCGCGAGTGTGTGTTTGAGTGTGTGCGAGTGTGTGTTTGAGAGTGTGTGCGAGTGTGTGTTTGAGAGTGTGTGCGAGTGTGTGTTTGGGTGTGTGCGAGTGTGTGTTTGAGTGTGTGCAAGTGTGTGTATGAGAGTGTGTGCGAGTGTGTGTTTGAGAGTGCGTGCGAGTGTGTGTTTGAGAGTGTGTGTTTGAGAGTGTGTGTATGAGAGGGTGTGCAAGTGTGTGTTTGAGAGTGTGCAAGTGTGTGTTTGAGAGTGTGCACGAGTGTGTTTCATAGATTTTTATAGAATTTACAGTGCAGAAGGAGGCCATTCGGCCCATCGAGTCTGCACCGGCTCTTGGAAAGAGCACCCTACCCAAAGTCAACACCTCCACCCTATCCCCATAACCCAGTAACCCCACCCAACACCAAGGGCAATTTTGGACACTAAGGGGCAATTTATCGTGGCCAATCCACCTAACCTGCACATCTTTGGACTGTGGGAGGAAACCAGAGCACCCGGAGGAAACCCACGCACACACGGGGAGGACGTGCAGACTCCGCACAGACAGTGACCCAAGCCGGAATCGAACCTGCGACTCTGGAGCTGTGAAGCAACAGTACTAACCACTGTGCTACCATTGGTGTGTGAATGTGTATGAGTATGTGTGTGTGTGAGTGTGTGTGCGTGTGTGAATGTGTGAGTATCTGTGTGAATGTGTGTGTGTGAGTGTGGGTGTGAATGAGCGTGAGTGTGTATGTGTGTGAATGTGTGTGAAAGTGTGAATGTCTGTGTGAGTGTGTGTGAGAGTGTGAATGAGTGTGAGTATGCTTTGAAAACTCACCATCACACTCGGGATTACTGGTATTGAAGTTCAATGGAAAATCATGGGACACCTAGAATACAACACAGTCAAAAGAATTTGATTAAACATGAATCATAACTCACTCGCGAGCATCTGTTATTCTATATATAAACCTCCCCGAACCCCTCGATTAGATTCCAGTCTGTAACTCACTCCCGGGTATCTGTTACTCTATATATAAACCACCCTGAACCCCTCGATTAGATTCCAGTCTGTAACTCACTCCCGGGTATCTGTTATTCTATATATAAACCACCCCGAACCCCTCGATTAGATTCCAGTCTGTAACTCACTCCTGGGTATCTGTTATTCTATATATAAACCACCCCGAACCCCTCGATTAGATTCCAGTCTGTAACTCACTCCCGGGTATCTGTTATTCTATATATAAACCACCCCGAACACCTCGATTAGATTCCAGTCTGTCACTCACTCCCGGGTATCTGTTATTCTATATATAAACCACCCCGAACCCCTCGATTAGATTCCAGTCTGTAACTCACTCCCGGGTATCTGTTATTCTATATATAAACCAAACAAAACCCCTCGATTAGATTCCAGTCTGTAACTCACTCCCGGGTATCTGTTATTCTCTATATACACCACCCCGAACCCCTCGATTAGATTCCAGTCTGTAACTCACTCCCGGGTATCTGTTATTCTATATATAAACCATCCCGAACCCCTCGATTAGATTCCAGTCTGTAACTCACTCCCGGGTATCTGTTATTCTATATATAAACCACCCCGAACCCCTCGATTAGAGTCCAGTCTGTATCTCACTCCCGGGTATCTGTTATTCTATATATAAACCACCCCGAACCCCTCGATTCGATTCCAGTCTGTAACTCACTCCCGAGTATCTGTTATTCTATATATAAACCACCCTGAACCCCTCGATTAGATTCCAGTCTGTAACTCTCTCCCGGGTATCTGTTATTCGATATATAAACCACCCTGAACCCCTCGATTAGAGTCCAGTCTGTAACTCACTCCCGGGTATCTGTTGTTCTATATATAAACCACCCTGAACCCCTCGATTAGATTCCAGTCTGTAACTCACTCCCCGGTATCTGTTATTCTATATATAAACCACCCCGAACCCCTCGATTAGATTCCAGTCTGTAACTCACTCCCGGGTATCTGTTATTCTATATATAAACCACCCCGAACCCCTCGATTAGATTCCAGTCTGTAACTCACTCCCCGGTATCTGTTATTCTATATATAAACCACCCCGAACCCCTCGATTAGATTCCAGTCTGTAACTCACTCCCGGGTATCTGTTATTCTATGGATAAACCACCCCGAACCTCTCGATTAGATTCCAGTCTGTACCTCACTCCCGGGTATCTGTTATTCTATATATAAACCACCCCGAACCCCTCGATTCGATTCCAGTCTGTAACTCTCTCCCGGGTATCTGTTATTCGATATATAAACCACCCCGAACACCTCGATTAGATTCCAGTCTGTAACTCACTCCTGGGTATCTGTTATTCTATATATAAACCACCCCGAACCCCTCGATTCGATTCCAGTCTGTAACTCTCTCCCGGGTATCTGTTATTCGATATATAAACCACCCTGAACCCCTCGATTAGAGTCCAGTCTGTAACTCACTCCCGGGTATCTGTTGTTCTATATATAAACCACCCTGAACCCCTAGATTAGATTCCAGTCTGTAACTCACTCCCGGGTATCTGTTATTCTATGGATAAACCACCCCGAACCCCTCGATTAGATTCCAGTCTGTAACTCACTCCCGGGTATCTATTATTCTATATATAAACCACCCCGAACCCCTCGATTAGATTCCAGTCTGTAATTCACTCCCGGGTATCTGTTATTCTATATATAAACCACCCCGAACCCCTCGATTAGATTCCAGTCTGTTACTCACTCCCGGGTATCTGTTGTTCTATATATAAACCACCCCGAACCCCTCGATTAGATTCCAGTCTGTAACTCACTCCCGGGTATCTGTTATTCTATATATAAACCACCCCGAACCCCTCGATTAAATTCCAGTCTGGAACTCACTCCCGGGTATCTGTTATTCTATATATAAACCACCCCGAACACCTCAATTAGATTCCAGTCTGTAACTCACTCCTGGGTATCTGTTATTCTATATATAAACCACCCCGAACCCCTCGATTAGATTCCAGTCTGTTACTCACTCCCGGGTATCTGTTGTTCTAATTATAATCCACCCCGAATCCCTCGATTAGATTCCAGTCTGTAACTCACTCCCGGGTATCTGTTATTCTATAAATAAACCACCCCGAACTCCTCGATTAGATTCCAGTCTGTAACTCACTCCCGGGTATCTGTTATTCTATATATAAACCACCCCGAACCTCTCGATTAGATTCCAGTCTGTAACTCACTCCCGGGTATCTGTTATTCTATATATAAACCGCCCTGAACCCCTCGATTAGATTCCAGTCTGTAACTCACTCCCGGGTATCTGTTATTCTTTATATAAACCACCCCGAACCCCTCGATTAGATTCCAGTCTGTAACTCACTCCCGGGTATCTGTTATTCTATATATAAACCACCCCGAACCCCTCGATTAGATTCCAGTCTGTAACTCACTCCCGGGTATCTGTTATTCTATATATAAACCACCCCGAACCCCTCGATTAGATTCCAGTCTGTAACTCACTCCCCGGTGTGTGTTATTCTATATATAAACCACCCCGAACCCCTCGATTAGATTCCAGTCTGTAACTCACTCCCGGGTATCTGTTATTCTATATATAAATCATCCCGAACCCCTCGATTAGATTCCAATCTGTAATTCACTCCCAGGTATCTGTTATTCTATATATAAACCACCCCGAACACCTCGATTAGATTCCAGTCTGTAATTCACTCCCGGGTATCTGTTATTCTATATATAAAGCACCCTGAGCCCCTCGATTAGATTCCAATCTGTAATTCACTCCCAGGTATCTGTTATTCTATATATAAACCACCCCGAACACCTCGATTAGATTCCAGTCTGTAATTCACTCCCGGGTATCTGTTATTCTATATATAAACCACCCCGAACCCCTCGATTAGATTCCAGTCTGTATCTCACTCCCGGGTATCTGTTATTCTATATATAAACCACCCCGAACACCTCATTTAGATTCCAGTCTGTAACTCACTCCCGGGTATCTGTTATTCTATATATAAACCACCCTGAAACCCTCGATTAGATTCCAGTCTGTAACTCACTCCCAGGTATCTGTTATTCTATATATAAACCACCCCGAACCCCTCGATTCGATTCCAGTCTGTAACTCACTCCCAGGTATCTGTTATTCTATATATAAACCACCCCGAACCCCTCGATTCGATTCCAGTCTGTAACTCACTCCCGGGTATCTGTTATTCTATATATAAACCACCCCAAACCCCTCGATTAGATTCCAGTCTGTAACTCACTCCCGGGTATCTGTTATTCTATATATAAACCACCCTGAACCCCTTGATTAGATTCCAGTCTGTAACTCACTCCCGGGTATCTGTTATTCTATATATAAACCACCCCGAACCCCTCGATTAGATTCCAGTCTGTAACTCACTCCCGGGTATCTGTTATTCTATGTATAAACCACACCGAACCTCTCGATTAGATTCCAGACTGTAACTCACTCCCGGGTATCTGTTATTCTATATATAAACCACCCTGAACACCTCGATTAGATTCCAGTCTGTAACTCACTCCCGGGTGTCTGTTATTCTATGTATAAACCACCCCGAACCCCTCGATTAGATTCCAGTCTGTAACTCACTACCGGGTATCTGTTATTCTATATATAAACCACCCTGAACCCCTCGATTATATTCCAGTCCGTAAGTCACTCCCGCGTATCTGTTATTCTATTTATAAACCACCCCGAACCCCTCGATTAGATTCCAGTCTGTAACTCACTACCGGGTATCTCTTATTCTATATATAAACCACCCTGAACCCCTCGATTAGATTCCAGTCTGTATCTCACTCCCGGGTATCTGTTATTCTATATATAAACCACCCCGAACCCCTCGATTAGATTCCAGTCTGTAACTCACTCCCGGGTATCTGTTATTCTATATATAAACCACCCCAAACCCCTCGATTAGATTCCAGTCTGTAACTCACTACCGGGTATCTGTTATTCTATATATAAACCATCCCGAACCCCTCGATTAGATTCCAGTCTGTAACTCACTCCCGGGTATCTGTTATTCTATATATAAACCACCCCGAACCCCTCGATTAGATTCGAGTCTGTAACTCACTCCCAGGTATCTGTTTTCTATATATAAAACTCCCCGAATCCCTGAATTGGATTCCAGTCTGTAACTCACACCCGGGTATCTGTTATTCTATATATAAACCTCCCCGAACCCCTCGATTAGATTCCAGTCTGTAACTGACTCCCGGGTATCTGTTATTCTATGTATAAACCATCCCGAACACCTCGACTAGATTCCAGTCTGAAACTCACACCCGGGTATCTGTTATTCTATATATAAATTATCGCGAACCCCTCGATTAGATTCCAGTCTGTAACTCACTCCCGGGTGTCTGTTATTCTATATATAAACCACCCCAAACCCCGCGATTAGATTCCAGTCTGTAACTCACTCCTGGGTATCTGTTATTCTATATATAAACCACCCCGAACCCCTCGATTAGATTCCAGTCTGTAACTCACTACCGGGTATCTGTTATTCTATATATAAACCACCCCGAACCCCTCGATTAGATTCCAGTCTGTAACTCACTCCCGGGTATCTGTTATTCTATATATAAACCACCCCGAACCCCTCGATTAGATTCTAGTCTGTAACCCACTCCCGGATATCTGTTATTCTATATATAAACCACCCCGAACCCCTCGATTAGATTCCAGTCGGTAACTCACTCCCGGGTATCTGTTATTCTATTTATAAACCACCCCGAACCCCTCGATTAGATTCCAGTCTGTAACTCACTCCCGGGTATCTGTTATTCTATATATAAACCACCCCGAACCCCTCGATTAGATTCCAGTGTGTAACTCACTCCCGGGTATCTGTTATTCTATATATAAACCACCCTGAACCCCTCGATTAGATTCCAGCCAGTAACTCACTCCCGGGTATCAGTTATTCTCTATATAAACCACCCCGAACCCCTCAATTAGATTCCAGTCTTTAACTCACTCCCGGGTATCTGTTACTCTATATATAAACCACCCTGAACCCTCGATTAGATTCCAGTCTGTAACTCACTCCCGGGTATCTGTTATTCTATATATAAACCACCCAGAACCCCTTGATTAGATTCCAGTCGGTAACTCACTCCCGGGTATCTGTTATTCTATATATAAACCACCCCGAACCCCTCGATTAGATTCCAGTCTGTAACTCACTCCCGGGTATCAGTTATTCTCTATATAAACCACCCCGAACCCCTCGATTAGATTCCAGTCTGTAACTCACTCCCGGGCATCTGTTATTCTATATATAAACCACCCCAATCCCCTCGATTAGATTCCAGTCTGTAACTCACTCCCGGGCATCTGTTATTCTATATATAAACCACCCCAATCCCCTCGATTAGATTCCAGTCTGTAACTCACTCCTGGGTATCTGTTACTCTATATATAAACCACCCTGAAACCCTCGATTAGATTCCAGTCTGTAACTCACTCCCAGGTATCTGTTATTCTATATATAAACCACCCCGAACCCCTCGATTCGATTCCAGTCTGTAACTCACTCCCAGGTATCTGTTATTCTATATATAAACCACCCCGAACCCCTCGATTAGATTCCAGTCTGTAACTCACTCCCGGGTATTGTTATTCTATATATAAACCACCCTGAACCCCTTGATTAGATTCCAGTCTGTAACTCACTCCCGGGTATCTGTTATTCTATATATAAACCACCCCGAACCCCTTGATTAGATTCCAGTCTGTAACTCACTCCCGGGTATCTGTTATTCTATATATAAACCACCCCGAACCCCTCGATTAGATTCCAGTCTGTAACTCACTCCCAGGTATCTGTTATTCTATATATAAACCACACCGAACCTCTCGATTAGATTCCAGACTGTAACTCACTCCCGGGTATCTGTTATTCTATATATAAACCACCCTGAACACCTCGATTAGATTCCAGTCTGTAACTCACTCCCGGGTGTCTGTTATTCTATGTATAAACCACCCCGAACCCCTCGATTAGATTCCAGTCTGTAACTCACTACCGGGTATCTGTTATTCTATATATAAACCACCCTGAACCCCTCGATTATATTCCAGTCCGTAAGTCACTCCCGCGTATCTGTTATTCTATTTATAAACCACCCCGAACCCCTCGATTAGATTCCAGTCTGTAACTCACTACCGGGTATCTGTTATTCTATATATAAACCACCCTGAACCCCTCGATTAGATTCCAGTCTGTATCTCACTCCCGGGTATCTGTTATTCTATATATAAACCACCCCGAACCCCTCGATTAGATTCCAGTCTGTAACTCACTCCCGGGTATCTGTTATTCTATATATAAACCACCCCAAACCCCTCGATTAGATTCCAGTCTGTAACTCACTACCGGGTATCTGTTATTCTATATATAAACCATCCCGAACCCCTCGATTAGATTCCAGTCTGTAACTCACTCCCGGGTATCTGTTATTCTATATATAAACCACCCCGAACCCCTCGATTAGATTCGAGCCTGTAACTCACTCCCAGGTATCTGTTATTCTATATATAAAACTCCCCGAATCCCTGAATTGGATTCCAGTCTGTAACTCACACCCGGGTATCTGTTATTCTATATATAAACCTCCCCGAACCCCTCGATTAGATTCCAGTCTGTAACTGACTCCCGGGTATCTGTTATTCTATGTATAAACCATCCCGAACACCTCGACTAGATTCCAGTCTGTAACTCACACCCGGGTATCTGTTATTCTATATATAAATTATCGCGAACCCCTCGATTAGATTCCAGTCTGTAACTCACTCCCGGGTGTCTGTTATTCTATATATAAACCACGCCAAACCCCGCGATTAGATTCCAGTCTGTAACTCACTCCCGGGTATCTGTTATTCTATATATAAACCACCCCGAACCCCTCGATTAGATTCCAGTCTGTAACTCACTACCGGGTATCTGTTATTCTATATATAAACCACCCCGAACCCCTCGATTAGATTCCAGTCTGTAACTCACTCCCGGATATCTGTTATCCTATATATAAGCCACCCTGAACCCCTCGATTAGATTCCAGTCTGTAACTCACTCCCGGGTATCTGTTACTCTATATATAAACCACCCCGAACCCCTCGATTAGATTCCAGTCTGTAACTCACTCCCGGGTATCTGTTATTCTATATATAAACCACCCCGAACCCCTCGATTAGATTCTAGTCTGTAACCCACTCCCCGATATCTGTTATTCTATATATAAACCACCCCGAACCCCTCGATTAGATTCCAGTCTGTAACTCACTCCCGGGTATCTGTTATTCTATATATAAACCACCCAGAACCCCTCGATTAGATTCCAGTCGGTAACTCACTCCCGGGTATCTGTTATTCTATATATAAACCACCCCGAACCCCTCGATTAGATTCCAGTCTGTAACTCACTCCCGGGTATCTGTTATTCTATATATAAACCACCCCGAACCCCTCGATTAGATTCCAGTGTGTAACTCACTCCCGGGTATCTGTTATTCTATATATAAACCACCCTGAACACCTCGATTAGATTCCAGTCTGTAACTCACTCCCGGGTGTCTGTTATTCTATGTATAAACCACCCCGAACCCCTCGATTAGATTCCAGTCTGTAACTCACTACCGGGTATCTGTTATTCTATATATAAACCACCCTGAACCCCTCGATTATATTCCAGTCCGTAAGTCACTCCCGCGTATCTGTTATTCTATTTATAAACCACCCCGAACCCCTCGATTAGATTCCAGTCTGTAACTCACTACCGGGTATCTGTTATTCTATATATAAACCACCCTGAACCCCTCGATTAGATTCCAGTCTGTATCTCACTCCCGGGTATCTGTTATTCTATATATAAACCACCCCGAACCCCTCGATTAGATTCCAGTCTGTAACTCACTCCCGGGTATCTGTTATTCTATATATAAACCACCCCAAACCCCTCGATTAGATTCCAGTCTGTAACTCACTACCGGGTATCTGTTATACTATATATAAACCATCCCGAACCCCTCGATTAGATTCCAGTCTGTAACTCACTCCCGGGTATCTGTTATTCTATATATAAACCACCCCGAACCCCTCGATTAGATTCGAGTCTGTAACTCACTCCCAGGTATCTGTTATTCTATATATAAAACTCCCCGAATCCCTGAATTGGATTCCAGTCTGTAACTCACACCCGGGTATCTGTTATTCTATATATAAACCTCCCCGAACCCCTCGATTAGATTCCAGTCTGTAACTGACTCCCGGGTATCTGTTATTCTATGTATAAACCATCCCGAACACCTCGACTAGATTCCAGTCTGAAACTCACACCCGGGTATCTGTTATTCTATATATAAATTATCGCGAACCCCTCGATTAGATTCCAGTCTGTAACTCACTCCCGGGTGTCTGTTATTCTATATATAAACCACCCCAAACCCCGCGATTAGATTCCAGTCTGTAACTCACTCCCGGGTATCTGTTATTCTATATATAAACCACCCCGAACCCCTCGATTAGATTCCAGTCTGTAACTCACTACCAGGTATCTGTTATTCTATATATAAACCATCCCGAACCCCTCGATTAGATTCCAGTCTGTTACTCACTCCCGGGTATCTGTTATTCTATATATAAGCCACCCTGAACCCCTCGATTAGATTCCAGTCTGTAACTCACTCCCAGGTATCTGTTATTCTATATATAAACCACCCCGAACCCCTCGATTAGATTCCAGTCTGTACCTCACTCCCGGATATCTGTTATCCTATATATAAACCACCCCGAACCCCTCGATTAGATTCCAGTCTGTAACTCACTCCCGGGTATCTGTTACTCTATATATAAACCACCCCGAACCCCTCGATTAGATTCCAGTCTGTAACTCACTCACGGGTATCTGTTATTCTATATATAAACCACCCCGAACCCCTCGATTAGATTCTAGTCTGTAACCCACTCCCGGATATCTGTTATTCTATATATAAACCACCCCGAACCCCTCGATTAGATTCCAGTCTGTAACTCACTCCCGGGTATCTGTTATTCTATATATAAACCACCCAGAACCCCTCGATTAGATTCCAGTCGGTAACTCACTCCCGGGTATCTGTTATTCTATATATAAACCACCCCGAACCCCTCGATTAGATTCCAGTCTGTAACTCACTCCCGGGTATCTGTTATTCTATATATAAACCACCCCGAACCCCTCGATTAGATTCCAGTGTGTAACTCACTCCCGGGTATCTGTTATTCTATATATAAACCACCCTGAACCCCTCGATTAGATTCCAGCCAGTAACTCACTCCCGGGTATCTGTTATTCTCTATATAAACCACCCCGAACCCCTCAATTAGATTCCAGTCTTTAACTCACTCCCGGGTATCTGTTACTCTATATATAAACCACCCTGAACCCTCGATTAGATTCCAGTCTGTAACTCACTCCCGGGTATCTGTTATTCTATATATAAACCACCCTGAACCCCTAGCTTAGATTCCAGTCAGTAACTCACTCCCGGTTATCTGTTATTCTATATATAAACCACCCTCAACCCCTAGATTAGATTCCAGTCTGTAACTCACTCCCGGGTATCTGTTATTCTATATATAAACCACCCGGAACCCCTCGATTAGATTCCAGTCTGTAACTCACTACCGGGTATCTGTTATTCTATATATAAACTACCCCGAACCCCTCGATTAGATTCCAGTCTGTAACTCACTCTCGGGTATCTGTTATTCTATATATAAACCACCCGAACCCCTCGATTAGATTCCAGTCTGTAACTCACTCCCGGATATCTGTTATTCTACATATAAACCACCCCGAACCCCTCGATTTGATTCCAGTCTGTAACTCACTCCCGGGTAACTGTTATTCTATATATAAACCACCCCGAACCCCTCGATTTGATTCCAGTCTGTAACTCTCCCCCGGGTATCTGTTATTCTAGAAATAAACCACCCTGAACCCCCCGATTAGATTCCAGTCTGTAACTCACTCCCGGGTATCTGTTATTCTATATATAAAGAACCCGGAACCCCTCGATTAGATTCCAGTCTGTAACTCACTGCCGGGTATCTGTTATTCTATATATAAACCACCCCGAACCCCTCGATTAGATTCCAGTCTGTGACTCACTCCCAGGTATCTGTTATTCTATATATAAAACTCCCCGAATCCCTGAATTGGATTCCAGTCTGTAACTCACACCCGGGTATCTGTTATTCTATATATAAACCTCCCCGAACCCCTCGATTAGATTCCAGTCTGTAACTGACTCCCGGGTATCTGTTATTCTATGTATAAACCATCCCGAACACCTCGACTAGATTCCAGTCTGAAACTCACACCCGGGTATCTGTTATTCTATATATAAATTATCGCGAACCCCTCGATTAGATTCCAGTCTGTAACTCACTCCCGGGTGTCTGTTATTCTATATATAAACCACCCCAAACCCCGCGATTAGATTCCAGTCTGTAACTCACTCCCGGGTATCTGTTATTCTATATATAAACCACCCCGAACCCCTCGATTAGATTCCAGTCTGTAACTCACTACCAGGTATCTGTTATTCTATATATAAACCACCCCGAACCCCTCGATTAGATTCCAGTCTGTAACTCACTCCCGGATATCTGTTATCCTATATATAAGCCACCCTGAACCCCTCGATTAGATTCCAGTCTGTAACTCACTCCCGGGTATCTGTTACTCTATATATAAACCACCCCGAACCCCTCGATTAGATTCCAGTCTGTAACTCACTCACGGGTATCTGTTATTCTATATATAAACCACCCCGAACCCCTCGATTAGATTCTAGTCTGTAACCCACTCCCGGATATCTGTTATTCTATATATAAACCACCCCGAACCCCTCGATTAGATTCCAGTCTGTAACTCACTCCCGGGTATCTGTTATTCTATATATAAACCACCCAGAACCCCTCGATTAGATTCCAGTCGGTAACTCACTCCCGGGTATCTGTTATTCTATATATAAACCACCCCGAACCCCTCGATTAGATTACAGTCTGTAACTCACTCCCGGGTATCTGTTATTCTATATATAAACCACCCCGAACCCCTCGATTAGATTCCAGTGTGTAACTCACTCCCGGGTATCTGTTATTCTATATATAAACCACCCTGAACCCCTCGATTAGATTCCAGCCAGTAACTCACTCCCGGGTATCTGTTATTCTATATATAAACCACCCCGAACCCCTCAATTAGATTCCAGTCTTTAACTCACTCCCGGGTATCTGTTACTCTATATATAAACCACCCTGAACCCCTAGCTTAGATTCCAGTCAGTAACTCACTCCCGGGTATCTGTTATTCTATATATAAACCACCCTCAACCCCTAGATTAGATTCCAGTCTGTAACTCACTCCCGGGTATCTGTTATTCTATATATAAACCACCCGGAACCCCTCGATTAGATTCCAGTCTGTAACTCATTCCCGGGTATCTGTTATTCTATATATAAACCACCCCGAACCCCTCGATTAGATTCTAGTCTGTGACTCACTCCCGAGTATCTGTTATTCTATATATAAACCACCCCGAACCCCGCGATTAGCTTCCAGTCTGTAACTCACTACCGGGTATCTGTTATTCTATATATAAAGCACCCCAAACCCCTCGATTAGATTCCAGTCTGTAACTCACTCCCGGGTATCTGTTATTCTATATATAAACCACCCTGAAACCCTCGATTAGATTCCAGTCTGTAACTCACTCACGGGTATCTGTTATTCTATATATAAACCATCCCGAACACCTCGATTAGATTCCAGTCTGTAACTCACTACCGGGTATCTGTTATTCTATATATAAACCACCTCGAACCCCTCGATTAGATTCCAGTCTGTAACTCACTCCCGGGTATCTGTTATTCTATGTATAAACCACCCCAAACCCCTCGATTAGATTCCAGTCTGTAACTCACTCCTGGGTATCTGTTATTCTATATATAAACCACCCGAACCCCTCGATTAGATTCCAGTCTGTAACTCACTCCCGGATATCTGTTATTCTCTATATAAACCACCCCGAACCCCTCGATTTGATTCCAGTCTGTAACTCACCCCCGGGTATCTGTTATTCTAGAAATAAACCACCCTGAACCCCCCGATTAGATTCCAGTCTGTAACTCACTCCCGGGTATCTGTTATTCTATATATAAAGAACCCGGAACCCCTCGATTAGATTCCAGTCTGTAACTCACTACCGGGTATCTGTTATTCTATATATAAACCACCCCGAACCCCTCGATTAGATTCCAGTCTGTAACTCACTCTCGGGTATCTGTTATTCTATATATAAACCACCCGAACCCCTCGATTAGATTCCAGTCTGTAACTCACTCCCGGATATCTGTTATTCTACATATAAACCACCCCGAACCCCTCGATTTGATTCCAGTCTGTAACTCACTCCCGGGTAACTGTTATTCTATATATAAACCACCCCGAACCCCTCGATTTGATTCCAGTCTGTAACTCTCCCCCGGGTATCTGTTATTCTAGAAATAAACCACCCTGAACCCCCCGATTAGATTCCAGTCTGTAACTCACTCCCGGGTATCTGTTATTCTATATATAAAGAACCCGGAACCCCTCGATTAGATTCCAGTCTGTAACTCACTGCCGGGTATCTGTTATTCTATATATAAACCACCCCGAACCCCTCGATTAGATTCCAGTCTGTAACTCACTCCCGGGTATCTGTTATTCTATATATAAACCACCCGAACCCCGCAATTAGATTCCAGTCTGTAACTCACTCCCGGGTATCTGTTATTCTATATATAAACCACCCGAACCCCGCGATTAGATTCCAGTCAGTAACTCACTCCCGGGTATCTGTTATTCTATATATAAACCACCCCGAACCCCTCGATTAGATTCCAGTCTGTAACTCACTCCCGGGTAACTGTTATTCTATATATAAACCACCCCGAACCCCTCGATTAGATTCCAGTCTGTGACTCACTCCCGGGTATCTGTTATTCTAGAAATAAACCACCCTAAACCCCCCGATTAGATTCCAGTCTGTAACTCACTCCCGGGTATCTGTTATTCTATATATAAACCACCCGGAACCCCTCGATTAGATTCCAGTCTGTAACTCACTCCCGGGTATCTGTTACTCTATATATAAACCACCCCGAACACCTCGACTAGATTCCAGTCTGAAACTCACACCCGGGTATCTGTTATTCTATATATAAATTATCGCGAACCCCTCGATTAGATTCCAGTCTGTAACTCACTCCCGGGTGTCTGTTATTCTATATATAAACCACCCCAAACCCCGCGATTAGATTCCAGTCTGTAACTCACTCCCGGGTATCTGTTATTCTATATATAAACCACCCCGAACCCCTCGATTAGATTCCAGTCTGTAACTCACTACCAGGTATCTG
Organism: Scyliorhinus torazame; assembly: GCF_047496885.1. Lineage (NCBI taxonomy): Eukaryota > Metazoa > Chordata > Chondrichthyes > Carcharhiniformes > Scyliorhinidae > Scyliorhinus > Scyliorhinus torazame. The sequence continues at coordinate 402,849 of NC_092711.1, read as the reverse complement.
TTATTCTATATATAAACCACCCCGAACCCCTCGATTAGATTCCAGTCTGTAACTCACTCCCGGATATCTGTTATCCTATATATAAGCCACCCTGAACCCCTCGATTAGATTCCAGTCTGTAACTCACTCCCGGGTATCTGTTACTCTATATATAAACCACCACGAACCCCTCGATTAGATTCCAGTCTGTAACTCACTCACGGGTATCTGTTATTCTATATATAAACCACCCCGAACCCCTCGATTAGATTCTAGTCTGTAACCCACTCCCGGATATCTGTTATTCTATATATAAAACACCCCGAACCCCTCGATTAGATTCCAGTCTGTAACTCACTCCCGGGTATCTGTTATTCTATATATAAACCACCCAGAACCCCTCGATTAGATTCCAGTCGGTAACTCACTCCCGGGTATCTGTTATTCTATATATAAACCACCCCGAACCCCTCGATTAGATTCCAGTCTGTAACTCACTCCCGGGTATCTGTTATTCTATATATAAACCACCCCGAACCCCTCGATTAGATTCCAGTGTGTAACTCACTCCCGGGTATCTGTTATTCTATATATAAACCACCCTGAACCCCTCGATTAGATTCCAGCCAGTAACTCACTCCCGGGTATCTGTTATTCTATATCTTAACCACCCCGAACCCCTCAATTAGATTCCAGTCTTTAACTCACTCCCGGGTATCTGTTACTCTATATATAAACCACCCTGAACCCCTAGCTTAGATTCCAGTCAGTAACTCACTCCCGGGTATCTGTTATTCTATATATAAACCACCCTCAACCCCTAGATTAGATTCCAGTCTGTAACTCACTCCCGGGTATCTGTTATTCTATATATAAACCACCCGGAACCCCTCGATTAGATTCCAGTCTGTAACTCATTCCCGGGTATCTGTTATTCTATATATAAACCACCCCGAACCCCTCGATTAGATTCTAGTCTGTGACTCACTCCCGAGTATCTGTTATTCTATATATAAACCACCCCGAACCCCTCGATTAGCTTCCAGTCTGTAACTCACTACCGGGTATCTGTTATTCTATATATAAAGCACCCCAAACCCCTCGATTAGATTCCAGTCTGTAACTCACTCCCGGGTATCTGTTATTCTATATATAAACCACCCTGAAACCCTCGATTAGATTCCAGTCTGTAACTCACTCACGGGTATCTGTTATTCTATATATAAACCATCCCGAACACCTCGATTAGATTCCAGTCTGTAACTCACTACCGGGTATCTGTTATTCTATATATAAACCACCTCGAACCCCTCGATTAGATTCCAGTCTGTAACTCACTCCCGGGTATCTGTTATTCTATGTATAAACCACCCCAAACCCCTCGATTAGATTCCAGTCTGTAACTCACTCCCGGGTATCTGTTATTCTATATATAAAGAACCCGGAACCCCTCGATTAGATTCCAGTCTGTAACTCACTACCGGGTATCTGTTATTCTATATATAAACCACCCCGAACCCCTCGATTAGATTCCAGTCTGTAACTCACTCTCGGGTATCTGTTATTCTATATATAAACCACCCGAACCCCTCGATTAGATTCCAGTCTGTAACTCACTCCCGGATATCTGTTATTCTACATATAAACCACCCCGAACCCCTCGATTTGATTCCAGTCTGTAACTCACTCCCGGGTAACTGTTATTCTATATATAAACCACCCCGAACCCCTCGATTTGATTCCAGTCTGTAACTCTCCCCCGGGTATCTGTTATTCTAGAAATAAACCACCCTGAACCCCCCGATTAGATTCCAGTCTGTAACTCACTCCCGGGTATCTGTTATTCTATATATAAAGAACCCGGAACCCCTCGATTAGATTCCAGTCTGTAACTCACTGCCGGGTATCTGTTATTCTATATATAAACCACCCCGAACCCCTCGATTAGATTCCAGTCTGTAACTCACTCCCGGGTATCTGTTATTCTATATATAAACCACCCGAACCCCGCAATTAGATTCCAGTCTGTAACTCACTCCCGGGTATCTGTTATTCTATATATAAACCACCCGAACCCCGCGATTAGATTCCAGTCAGTAACTCACTCCCGGGTATCTGTTATTCTATATATAAACCACCCCGAACCCCTCGATTAGATTCCAGTCTGTAACTCACTCCCGGGTAACTGTTATTCTATATATAAACCACCCCGAACCCCTCGATTAGATTCCAGTCTGTGACTCACTCCCGGGTATCTGTTATTCTAGAAATAAACCACCCTAAACCCCCCGATTAGATTCCAGTCTGTAACTCACTCCCGGGTATCTGTTACTCTATATATAAACCACCCCGAACCCCTCGATTAGATTCCAGTCTGTAACTCACTACCGGGTATCTGTTATTCTATATATAAACCACCCCGAACCCCTCGATTAGATTCCAGTCTGTAACTCACTCCCGGGTATCTGTTACTCTATATATAAACCACCCAGAAACCCTCGATTAGATTCCAGTCTGTAACTCACTCCCCGGTGTCTGTTATTCTATATATAAACCGCCACGAACCCCTCGATTAGATTCCAGTCTGTAACTCACTCCCGGGTATCTGTTATTCTATATATAAATCATCCCGAACCCCTCGATTAGATTCCAGTCTGTAATTCACTCCCCGGTATCTGTTATTCTATATATAAACCACCCCGAACACCTCATTTAGATTCCAGTCTATAACTCACTCCCGGGTATCTGTTATTCTATATATAAACCACCCTGACACCCTCGATTAGATTCCAGTCTGTAACTCACTCCCGGGTATCTGTTATTCTATATATAAACCACCCCAAACCCCTCGATTAGATTCCAGTCTGTAACTCACTCCTGGGTATCTGTTATTCTATATATAAACCACCCGAACCCCTCGATTAGATTCCAGTCTGTAACTCACTCCCGGATATCTGTTATTCTCTATATAAACCACCCCGAACCCCTCGATTAGATTCCAGTCTGTAACTCACCCCCGGGTATCTGTTATTCTAGAAATAAACCACCATGAACCCCCCGATTAGATTCCAGTCTGTAACTCACTCCCGGGTATCTGTTATTCTATATATAAAGAACCCGGAACCCCTCGATTAGATTCCAGTCTGTAACTCACTACCGGGTATCTGTTATTCTATATATAAACCACCCCGAACCCCTCGATTAGATTCCAGTCTGTAACTCACTCTCGGGTATCTGTTATTCTATATATAAACCACCCGAACCCCTCGATTAGATTCCAGTCTGTAACTCACTCCCGGATATCTGTTATTCTACATATAAACCACCCCGAACTCCTCGATTTGATTCCAGTCTGTAACTCACTCCCGGGTAACTGTTATTCTATATATAAACCACCCCGAACCCCTCGATTTGATTCCAGTCTGTAACTCTCCCCCGGGTATCTGTTATTCTAGAAATAAACCACCCTGAACCCCCCGATTAGATTCCAGTCTGTAACTCACTCCCGGGTATCTGTTATTCTATATATAAAGAACCCGGAACCCCTCGATTAGATTCCAGTCTGTAACTCACTGCCGGGTATCTGTTATTCTATATATAAACCACCCCGAACCCCTCGATTAGATTCCAGTCTGTAACTCACTCCCGGGTATCTGTTATTCTATATATAAACCACCCGAACCCCGCAATTAGATTCCAGTCTGTAACTCACTCCCGGGTATCTGTTATTCTATATATAAACCACCCGAACCCCGCGATTAGATTCCAGTCAGTAACTCACTCCCGGGTATCTGTTATTCTATATATAAACCACCCCGAACCCCTCGATTAGATTCCAGTTTGTAACTCACTCCCGGGTAACTGTTATTCTATATATAAACCACCCCGAACCCCTCGATTAGATTCCAGTCTGTGACTCACTCCCGGGTATCTGTTATTCTAGAAATAAACCACCCTAAACCCCCCGATTAGATTCCAGTCTGTAACTCACTCCCGGGTATCTGTTATTCTATATATAAACCACCCGGAACCCCTCGATTAGATTCCAGTCTGTAACTCACTCCCGGGTATCTGTTACTCTATATATAAACCACCCCGAACCCCTCGATTAGATTCCAGTCTGTAACTCACTACCGGGTATCTGTTATTCTATATATAAACCACCCCGAACCCCTCGATTAGATTCCAGTCTGTAACTCACTCCCGGGTATCTGTTACTCTATATATAAACCACCCAGAAACCCTCGATTAGATTCCAGTCTGTAACTCACTCCCCGGTGTCTGTTATTCTATATATAAACCGCCACGAACCCCTCGATTAGATTCCAGTCTGTAACTCACTCCCGGGTATCTGTTATTCTATATATAAATCATCCCGAACCCCTCGATTAGATTCCAGTCTGTAATTCACTCCCCGGTATCTGTTATTCTATATATAAACCACCCCGAACACCTCATTTAGATTCCAGTCTATAACTCACTCCCGGGTATCTGTTATTCTATATATAAACCACCCTGACACCCTCGATTAGATTCCAGTCTGTAACTCACTCCCGGGTATCTGTTATTCTATATATAAACCACCCCAAACCCCTCGATTAGATTCCAGTCTGTAACTCACTCCTGGGTATCTGTTATTCTATATATAAACCACCCGAACCCCTCGATTAGATTCCAGTCTGTAACTCACTCCCGGATATCTGTTATTCTCTATATAAACCACCCCGAACCCCTCGATTAGATTCCAGTCTGTAACTCACCCCCGGGTATCTGTTATTCTAGAAATAAACCACCCTGAACCCCCCGATTAGATTCCAGTCTGTAACTCACTCCCGGGTATCTGTTATTCTATATATAAAGAACCCGGAACCCCTCGATTAGATTCCAGTCTGTAACTCACTACCGGGTATCTGTTATTCTATATATAAACCACCCCGAACCCCTCGATTAGATTCCAGTCTGTAACTCACTCTCGGGTATCTGTTATTCTATATATAAACCACCCGAACCCCTCGATTAGATTCCAGTCTGTAACTCACTCCCGGATATCTGTTATTCTACATATAAACCACCCCGAACCCCTCGATTTGATTCCAGTCTGTAACTCACTCCCGGGTAACTGTTATTCTATATATAAACCACCCCGAACCCCTCGATTTGATTCCAGTCTGTAACTCTCCCCCGGGTATCTGTTATTCTAGAAATAAACCACCCTGAACCCCTCGATTAGGTTCCAGTCTGTAACTCACTACCGGGTATCTGTTATTCTATATATAAACCACCCCGAACCCCTCGATTAGATTCCAGTCTGTAACTCACTCCCAGGTATCTGTTATTCTATATATAAACCATCCCGAACCCCTCGATTAGATTCCAGTCTGTAACTCACTCCCGGGTATCTGTTATTCTATATATAAACCACCCCAAACCCCTCGATTAGATTCCAGTCTGTAACTCACTCCCGGGTATCTGTTATTCTATATATAAACCACCCTGAAACCCTCGATTAGATTCCAGTCTGTAACTCACTCACGGGTATCTGTTATTCTATATATAAACCACCCCAAACCATTCGATGAGATTCCAGTCTGTAACTCACTCCCGGGTATCTGTTATTCTATATATAAACCATCCCGAACACCTCGATTAGATTCCAGTCTATAACTCACTACCGGGTATCTGTTATTCTATATATAAACCACCTCGAAACCCTCGATTAGATTCCAGTCTGTAACTCGCTCCCGGGTATCTGTTATTCTATGTATAAACCACCCCAAACCCATCGATTAGATTCCAGTCTGTAACTCACTCCTGGGTATCTGTTATTCTATATATAAACCACCCGAACCCCTCGATTAGATTCCAGTCTGTAACTCACTCACGGGTATCTGTTATTCTCTATATAAACCACCCCGAACCCCTCGATTTGATTCCAGTCTGTAACTCACCCCCGGGTATCTGTTATTCTAGAAATAAACCAGCCTGAACCCCCCGATTAGATTCCAGTCTGTAACTCACTCCCGGGTATCTGTTATTCTATATATAAACCACCCCGAACCCCTCGATTAGATTCCAGTCTGTAACTCACTCCCGGGTATCTGTTATTCTATATATAAACCACCCCGAAACCCTCGATTAGATTCCAGTCTGTAATTCACTCCCGGGTATCTGTTATTCTATATATAAACCACCCGAACCCCTCGATTAGATTCCAGTCTGTAACTCACTCCCGGATATCTGTTATTCTATATATAAACCACCCCGAACCCCTCGATTTGATTCCAGTCTGTAACTCACTCCCGGGTATCTGTTATTCTATATATAAACCACCCCGAACCCCTCGATTAGATTCCAGTCTGTAACTCACTCCCGGGTATCTGTTATTCTATATATAAACTACCCCGAACCCCTCGATTAGATTCCAGTCTGTAACTCACTTCCAGGTATCTGTTATTCTATATATAAACCTCACCGAACCCCTCGATTAGATTCCAGTCTGTAACTCACTCCCGGGTATCTGTTATTCTATATATAAACCACCCCGAAACCCTCGATTAGATTCCAGTCTGTAACTCACTCCCGGGTATCTGTTATTCTATATATAAACCACCCTGAACCCCTCGATTAGATTCCAGTCTGTAACTCACTCCCGGGTATCTGTTATTCTATATATAAACCACCCCGAAACCCTCGATTAGATTCCAGTCTGTAACTCACTCCCGGGTATCTGTTATTCTATATATAAACCACCTCGAATCCCTCGATTCGATTCCAGTCTGTAACTCACTCCTGGGTATCTGTTATTCTATATATAAACCACCCGAACCCCTCGATTAGATTCCAGTCTGTAACTCACTCCCGGATATCTGTTATTCTCTATATAAACCACCCCGAACCCCTCGATTAGATTCCAGTCTGTAACTCACCCCCGGGTATCTGTTATTCTAGAAATAAACCACCCTGAACCCCCCGATTAGATTCCAGTCTGTAACTCACTCCCGGGTATCTGTTATTCTATATATAAAGAACCCGGAACCCCTCGATTAGATTCCAGTCTGTAACTCACTACCGGGTATCTGTTATTCTATATATAAACCACCCCGAACCCCTCGATTAGATTCCAGTCTGTAACTCACTCTCGGGTATCTGTTATTCTATATATAAACCACCCGAACCCCTCGATTAGATTCCAGTCTGTAACTCACTCCCGGATATCTGTTATTCTACATATAAACCACCCCGAACCCCTCGATTTGATTCCAGTCTGTAACTCACTCCCGGGTAACTGTTATTCTATATATAAACCACCCCGAACCCCTCGATTTGATTCCAGTCTGTAACTCTCCCCCGGGTATCTGTTATTCTAGAAATAAACCACCCTGAACCCCTCGATTAGGTTCCAGTCTGTAACTCACTACCGGGTATCTGTTATTCTATATATAAACCACCCCGAACCCCTCGATTAGATTCCAGTCTGTAACTCACTCCCAGGTATCTGTTATTCTATATATAAACCATCCCGAACCCCTCGATTAGATTCCAGTCTGTAACTCACTCCCGGGTATCTGTTATTCTATATATAAACCACCCCAAACCCCTCGATTAGATTCCAGTCTGTAACTCACTCCCGGGTATCTGTTATTCTATATATAAACCACCCTGAAACCCTCGATTAGATTCCAGTCTGTAACTCACTCACGGGTATCTGTTATTCTATATATAAACCACCCCAAACCATTCGATGAGATTCCAGTCTGTAACTCACTCCCGGGTATCTGTTATTCTATATATAAACCATCCCGAACACCTCGATTAGATTCCAGTCTATAACTCACTACCGGGTATCTGTTATTCTATATATAAACCACCTCGAAACCCTCGATTAGATTCCAGTCTGTAACTCGCTCCCGGGTATCTGTTATTCTATGTATAAACCACCCCAAACCCATCGATTAGATTCCAGTCTGTAACTCACTCCTGGGTATCTGTTATTCTATATATAAACCACCCGAACCCCTCGATTAGATTCCAGTCTGTAACTCACTCACGGGTATCTGTTATTCTCTATATAAACCACCCCGAACCCCTCGATTTGATTCCAGTCTGTAACTCACCCCCGGGTATCTGTTATTCTAGAAATAAACCAGCCTGAACCCCCCGATTAGATTCCAGTCTGTAACTCACTCCCGGGTATCTGTTATTCTATATATAAACCACCCCGAACCCCTCGATTAGATTCCAGTCTGTAACTCACTCCCGGGTATCTGTTATTCTATATATAAACCACCCCGAAACCCTCGATTAGATTCCAGTCTGTAATTCACTCCCGGGTATCTGTTATTCTATATATAAACCACCCGAACCCCTCGATTAGATTCCAGTCTGTAACTCACTCCCGGATATCTGTTATTCTATATATAAACCACCCCGAACCCCTCGATTTGATTCCAGTCTGTAACTCACTCCCGGGTATCTGTTATTCTATATATAAACCACCCCGAACCCCTCGATTAGATTCCAGTCTGTAACTCACTCCCGGGTATCTGTTATTCTATATATAAACTACCCCGAACCCCTCGATTAGATTCCAGTCTGTAACTCACTTCCAGGTATCTGTTATTCTATATATAAACCTCACCGAACCCCTCGATTAGATTCCAGTCTGTAACTCACTCCCGGGTATCTGTTATTCTATATATAAACCACCCCGAAACCCTCGATTAGATTCCAGTCTGTAACTCACTCCCGGGTATCTGTTATTCTATATATAAACCACCCTGAACCCCTCGATTAGATTCCAGTCTGTAACTCACTCCCGGGTATCTGTTATTCTATATATAAACCACCCCGAAACCCTCGATTAGATTCCAGTCTGTAACTCACTCCCGGGTATCTGTTATTCTATATATAAACCACCTCGAATCCCTCGATTCGATTCCAGTCTGTAACTCACTCCCGGGTATCTGTTATTCTATATATAAACCACCCCGAACCCCTCAATTAGATTCCAGTCTGTAACTCACTCCCGGGTATCTGTTATTCTATATATAAACCACCCCGAACCCCTCGATTAGATTCCAGTCTGTAACTCACTCCCGGGTATCTGTTATTCTATATATAAACCACCCCGAAACCCTCGATTAGATTCCAGTCTGTAATTCACTCCCGGGTATCTGTTATTCTATATATAAACCACCCGAACCCCTCGATTAGATTCCAGTCTGTAACTCACTCCCGGATATCTGTTATTCTATATATAAACCACCCCGAACCCCTCGATTTGATTCCAGTCTGTAACTCACTCCCGGGTAACTGTTATTCTATATATAAACCACCCCGAACCCCTCGATTAGATTCCAGTCTGTGACTCACTCCCGGGTATTTGTTATTCTAGAAATAAACCACCCCGAACCCCCCGATTAGATTCCAGTCTGTAACTCACTCCCGGGTATCTGTTATTCTATATATAAACCACCCCGAACCCCTCGATTAGATTCCAGTCTGTAACTCACTCTCGGGTATCTGTTATTCTATATATAAACCACCCGAACCCCTCGATTAGATTCCAGTCTGTAACTCACTCCCGGATATCTGTTATTCTACATATAAACCACCCCGAACCCCTCGATTTGATTCCAGTCTGTAACTCACTCCCGGGTAACTGTTATTCTATATATAAACCACCCCGAACCCCTCGATTTGATTCCAGTCTGTAACTCTCCCCCGGGTATCTGTTATTCTAGAAATAAACCACCCTGAACCCCTCGATTAGGTTCCAGTCTGTAACTCACTACCGGGTATCTGTTATTCTATATATAAACCACCCCGAACCCCTCGATTAGATTCCAGTCTGTAACTCACTACCGGGTATCTGTTATTCTATATATAAACCACCCCGAACCCCTCGATTAGATTCCAGTCTGTAACTCACTCCCGGGTATCTGTTACTCTATATAAAAACCACCCCGAACCCCTCGATTAGATTCTAGTCTGTGACTCACTCCCGAGTATCTGTTATTCTATATATAAACCACCCCGAACCCCTCGATTAGGTTCCAGTCTGTAACTCACTACCGGGTATCTGTTATTCTATATATAAAGCACCCCAAACCCCTCGATTAGATTCCAGTCTGTAACTCACTCCCGGGTATCTGTTATTCTATATATAAACCACCCTGAAACCCTTGATTAGATTCCAGTCTGTAACTCACTCACGGGTATCTGTTATTCTATATATAAACCACCCCAAACCATTCGATGAGATTCCAGTCTGTAACTCACTCCCGGGTATCTGTTATTCTATATATAAACCATCCCGAACACCTCGATTAGATTCCAGTCTGTAACTCACTCCCGGGTATCTGTTATTCTATATATAAACCACCTCGAATCCCTCGATTAGATTCCAGTCTGTAACTCACTCCCGGGTATCTGTTATTCTATGTATAAACCACCCCAAACCCCTCGATTAGATTCCAGTCTGTAACTCACTCCTGGGTATCTGTTATTCTATATATAAACCACCCGAACCCCTCGATTAGATTCCAGCCTGTAACTCACTCCCGGATATCTGTTATTCTCTATATAAACCACCCCGAACCCCTCGATTTGATTCCAGTCTGTAACTCACCCCCGGGTATCTGTTATTCTAGAAATAAACCACCCTGAATCCCCCGATTAGATTCCAGTCTGTAACTCACTCCCGGGTATCTGTTATTCTATATATAAACCACCTCGAACCCCTCGATTAGATTCCAGTCTGTAACACACTCCCGGGTATCTGTTATTCTGTATATAAACCTCCCCAACCCCTCGATTAGATTCCAGTCTGTAACTCACCCCCGGGTATCTGTTATTCTATATATAAACCACCCCGAACCCCTCGATTAGATTCCAGTCTGTAACTCACTCCTAGGTATCTGTTATTCTATATATAAACCACACCGAACCCCTCGATTAGATTCCAGTCTGTAACTCACTCCCGGGTATCTGTTATTCTATATATAAACCACCCTGAACCCCTCGATTAGATTCCAGTCTGCAACTCACTCCCGGGTATCTGTTATTCTATATATAAACCACCCCGAACCCCTCGATTAGATTCCAGTCTGTAACTCACTCCCGGGTATCTGTTATTCTATATATAAACCACCCCGAACCCCTCGATTTGATTCCAGTCTGTAACTCACCCCCGGGTATCTGTTATTCTAGAAATAAACCACCCTGAACCCCCCATTAGATTCCAGTCTGTAACTCACTCCCGGGTATCTGTTATTCTATATATAAAGAACCCGGAACCCCTCGATTAGATTCCAGTCTGTAACTCACTGCCGGGTATCTGTTATTCTATATATAAACCATCCCGAACCCCTCGATTAGATTCCAGTCTGTAACTCACTCCCGGGTATCTGTTATTCTATATATAAACCACCCGAACCGCTCGATTACATTCCAGTCTGTAACTCACTCCCGGATATCTGTTATTCTGTATATAAACCACCCCGAACCTCTCGATTAGATTCCAGTCTGTAACTCACTCCCGGGTATCTGTTATTCTATATATAAACCACCCCGAACCCCTCGATTTGATTCCAGTCTGTAACTCACTCCCGGGTAACTGTTATTCTATATATAAACCACCCCGAACCCCTCGATTAGATTCCAGTCTGTGACTCACTCCCGGGTATCTGTTATTCTAGAAATAAACCACCCTGAACCCCCCGATTAGATTCCAGTCTGTAACTCACTCCCGGGTATCTGTTATTCTATATATAAACCACCCGGAACCCCTCGATTAGATTCCAGTCTGTGACTCACTCCCGAGTATCTGTTATTCTATATATAAACCACCTCGAACCCCTCGATTAGATTCCAGTCTGTAACTCACTCCCGGGAATCTGTTATTCTCTATATAAACCACCGTGAACTCCTCGATTAGGTTCCAGTCTGTAACTCACTACCGGGTATCTGTTATTCTATATATAAAGCACCCCAAACCCATGGATTAGATTCCAGTCTGTAACTCACTCCCGGGTATCTGTTACTCTATATATAAACCACCCCGAACCCCTGGATTAGATTCCAGTCTGTAACTCACTCCCGGGTATCTGTTATTCTATATATAAACCACCTCGAACCCCTCGATTAGATTCCAGTCTGTAACTCACTCCCGGGAATCTGTTATTCTCTATATAAACCACCGTGAACTCCTCGATTAGGTTCCAGTCTGTAACTCACTACCGGGTATCTGTTATTCTATATATAAAGCACCCCAAACCCATGGATTAGATTCCAGTCTGTAACTCACTCCCGGGTATCTGTTACTCTATATATAAACCACCCCGAACCCCTGGATTAGATTCCAGTCTGTAACTCACTCCCGGGTATCTGTTATTCTATATATAAACCACCCTGAACTCCTCGATTAGATTCCAGTCTGTAACTCACGCCCGGGTGTCTGTTATTCTATATATAAACCACCCTGAACCCCTCGATTAGATTCCAGTCTGCAACTCACTCCCGGGTATCTGTTATTCTATATATAAACCACCCCAAACCCCTCGATTAGATTCCAGTCTGTAACTCACTCCCGGGTATCTGTTACACTATATATAAACCACACCGAACCCCTCGATTAGATTCCAGTCTGTAACTCACTCCCGGGTATCTGTTATTCTATATATAAACCACCCCGAACCTCTCGATTAGATTCCAGTCTGTAACTTACTCCCGGGTATCTGTTATTCGATATAGAAACCACCCCGAACCCCTCGATTAGATTCCAGTCTGTAACTCACTCCCGGGTATCTGTTATTCTGTATATAAACCCCCCTGAACCCCTCGATTAGATTCCAGTCTGTAACTCACTCCTGGGTATCTGTTATTCTCTATATAAACCACCGTGAACTCCTCGATTAGGTTCCAGTCTGTAACTCACTACCGGGTATCTGTTATTCTATATATAAAGCACCCCAAACCCCTCGATTAGATTCCAGTCTGTAACTCACTCCCGGGTATCTGTTATTCTATATATAAACCACCCTGAAACCCTCGATTAGATTCCGGTCTGTAACTCACTCCCGGGTATCTGTTATTCTATGTATAAACCACCCCAAACCCCTCGATTATATTCCAGTCCGTAAGTCACTCCCGCGTATCTGTTATTCTATATATAAACCACCCCGAACCCCTCGATTAGATTCCAGTCTGTAACTCACTCCCGGGTATCTGTTATTCTATATATAAACCAGTCTGAACACCTCGATTAGATTCCAGTATTTAACTGATCCCGGGTATCTGTTATTCTATATATAAACCACCCCGAACCCCTCGATTAGATTCCAGTCTGTAACTCACTACCGGGTATCTGTTATTCTATATATAAACCACCCCGAACCCCTCGATTAGATTCCAGTCTGTAACTCACTCTCGGGTATCTGTTGTTCTATATATAAACCATCCCGAACCCCTAGATTAGATTCCAGTCTGTAACTCACTACCGGGTATCTGTTATTCTATATATAAACCACCCCGAACCCCTCGATTAGATTCCAGTCTGTAACTCACTCCCGGGTATCTGTTATTCTACATATAAACCACCCCGAACCCCTCGATTAGATTCCAGTCTGTAACTCACTACCGGATATCTGTTATTCTATATATAAACCACCCCGAACCCCTCGATTAGATTCCAGTCTGTAACTCACTCCTGGTATCTGTTATTCTATATATAAACCATCCCAAACCCCTCGATTAGATTCCATTTTCCAACTCTCTCCCGGGTATCTGTTATTCTATCTATAAACCACCCCGAACTCCTCGATTAGATTCCAGTCAGTAACCCACTCCCGGGTATCTGTTATTCTATATATAAACCACCCCGAACCCCTCGATTAGATTCCAGTCTGTAACTCACTCCCGGGTATCTGTTATTCTATATATAAACCACCCCGAACCCCTCGATTAGATTCCAGTCTGTAACTCACTCCCGGGTATCTGTTACTCTCTGTATAAACCACTCCAAACCCCTCGATTAGATTCCAGTCTGTAACTCACTCCCGGGTGTCTGTTATTCTATATATAAACCACCCTGAACCCCTCGATTAGATTCCAGTCTGCAACTCACTCCCGAGTATCTGTTATTCTATATATAAACCACCCCAAAACCCTCGATCAGATTCCAGTCTGCAACTCACTCCCGGGTATCTGTTATTCTATATATAAACCACCTCGAAACCCTTGATTAGATTCCAGTCTGTAACTCACTCCCGGGTATCTGTTACTCTATATATAAACCACCCCGAACCCCTGGATTAGATTCCAGTCTGTAACTCACTCCCGGGTATCTGTTATTCTATATATAAACCACCCTGAACTCCTCGATTAGATTCCAGTCTGTAACTCACGCCCGGGTGTCTGTTATTCTATATATAACCACCCTGAACCCCTCGATTAGATTCCAGTCTGCAACTCACTCCCGGGTATCTGTTATTCTATATATAAACCACACTGAACACCTCGATTAGATTCCAGTCTGTAACTCACACCCGGGTATCTGTTAGTCTATACATAACCCCCCCCCTTCGAACCCCTCGATTAGAATCCAGTCTGTAACTCACTCCCGGGTATCTGTTACACTATATATAAACCACACCGAACCCCTCGATTAGATTCCAGTCTGTAACTCACTCCCGGGTATCTGTTATTCTATATATAAACCACCCCAAACCCCTCGATTAGATTCCAGTCTGTAACTCACTCCCGGGTATCTGTTATTCTATATATAAACCACCCTGAACCACTCGATTAGATTCCAGTCTGTAACTCACTCCCGGGTATCTGTTATTCTATATATAAACCACCCCGAACCCCTCGATTAGATTCCAGTCTGTAACTCACTCCCGGGTATCTGTTATTCTATATATAAACCACCCCGAACCTCTCGATTAGATTCCAGTCTGTAACTTACTCCCGGGTATCTGTTATTCGATATAGAAACCACCCCGAACCCCTCGATTAGATTCCAGTCTGTAACTCACTCCCGGGTATCTGTTATTCTGTATATAAACCCCCCAAAACCCCTCGATTAGATTCCAGTCTGTAACTCACTCCTGGGTATCTGTTATTCTATATATAAACCACCCAGAACCCCTCGATTAGATTCCAGTCTGTAACTCACTCCCGGCTAACTGTTATTCTATATATAAACCACCCGGAACCCCTCGATTAGATTCCAGTCTGTAACTCACTCCCGGATATCTGTTATTCTATATAAACCACCCTGAACACCTCGATTAGATTCCAGTCTGTAACTCACTCCCGGGTGTCTGTTATTCTATATATAAACCACCCCGAACCCCTCGATTAGATTCCAGTCTGTAACTCACTCCCGGGTATCTGTTATTCTATAAATAAACCACCCCGAACCCCTCGATTAGATTCCAGTCTGTAACTCACTCCCGGGTATCTGTTATTCTTTATATTAACCACCCAGAACCCCTCGATTAGATTCCAGTCTGTGACTCACTCCCGAGTATCTGTTATTCTATATATAAACCACCTCGAACCCCTCGATTAGATTCCAGTATTTAACTGTTCCCGGGTATCTGTTATTCTATATATAAACCACCCCGGACCCCTCGATTAGATTCCAGTCTGTAACTCACTCCCGGGAATCTGTTATTCTCTATATAAACCACCGTGAACTCCTCGATTAGATTCCAGTCTGTAACTCACTACCGGGTATCTGTTATTCTATATATAAAGCACCCCAAACCCCTCGATTAGATTCCAGTCTGTAACTCACTCCCGGGTATCTGTTATTCTATGTATAAACCACCCCAAACCCCTCGATTATATTCCAGTCCGTAAGTCACTCCCGCGTATCTGTTATTCTCTATATAAACCAGTCTGAACACCTCGATTAGATTCCAGCCTGTAACTCACTCCCGGGTATCTGTTATTCTATATATAAACCACCCCGAACCCCTCGATTAGATTCCAGTCTGTAACTCACTACCGGGTATCTGTTATTCTATATATAAACCACCCCGAACCCCTCGATTAGATTCCAGTCTGTAACTCACTCCCGGGTATCTGTTATTCTACATATAAACCACCCCGAACCCCTCGATTAGATTCCAGTCTGTAACTCACTCCCGGGTATCTGTTATTCTACATATAAACCACCCCGAACCCCTCGATTAGATTCCAGTCTGTAACTCACTACCGGATATCTGTTATTCTATATATAAACCACCCCGAACCCCTCGATTAGATTCCAGTCTGTAACTCACTCCTGGTATCTGTTATTCTATATATAAACCATCCCAAACCCCTCGATTAGATTCCATTTTCCAACTCTCTCCCGGGTATCTGTTATTCTATCTATAAACCACCCCGAACCTTTCGATTATATTCCAGTCCGTAAGTCACTCCCGCGTATCTGTTATTCTCTATATAAACCACTCTGAACACCTCGATTAGATTCCAGTATTTAACTGTTCCCGGGTATCTGTTATTCTATATATAAACCACCCCGGACCCCTCGATTAGATTCCAGTCTGTAACTCACTCCCGGGTATCTGTTATTCTATATATAAACCAGCCTGAACCCCTCGATTAGATTCCAGTCTGAAACTCACTCCCGGGTATCTGTTATTCTTTATATAAACCACCCGGAACCCCTCGATTAGATTCCAGTCTGTAACTCACTCCCGGGTATCTGTTATTCTATGTATAAACCACCCCAAACCCCTCGATTAGATATTAGTCTGTAACTCACTCCTGGGTATCTGTTATTCTATATATAAACCACCCGAACCCCTCGATTAGATTCCAGTCTGTAACTCACTCCCGGATATCTGTTATTCTCTATATAAACCACCCCGAACCCCTCGATTTGATTCCAGTCTGTAACTCACCCCCGGGTATCTGTTATTCTAGAAATAAACCACCCTGAACCCCCCGATTAGATTCCAGTCTGTAACTCACTCCCGGGTATCTGTTATTCTATATATAAACCATCCCAAACCCCTCGATTAGATTCCAGTTTACAACTCTCTCCCGGGTATCTGTTATTCTATCTATAAACCACCCCGAACCTTTCGATTATATTCCAGTCCGTAAGTCACTCCCGCGTATCTGTTATTCTCTATATAAACCACTCTGAACACCTCGATTAGATTCCAGTATTTAACTGATCCCGGGTATCTGTTATTCTATATATAAACCACCCCGAACCCCTCGATTAGATTCCAGTCTGTAACTCACTACCGGGTATCTGTTATTCTATATATAAACCTCGCCGAACTCCTCGATTAGATTCCAGTCTGTAACTCACTCCCGGGTATCTGTTATTCTATATATAAACCACCCCGAACCCCTCGATTAGATTCCAGTCTGTAACTCACTCCCGGGTATCTGTTATTCTATATATAAACCACCCCGAACCCCTCGATTAGATTCCAGTCTGTAACTCACTCCCGGGTATCTGTTATTCTATATATAAACCACCCTGAACCCCTCGATTAGATTCCAGTCTGTAACTCACTCCCGGGTATCTGTTATTCTCGAAATAAACCACCCCGAACACCTCGATTAGATTCCAGTTTGTAACTCACTCCCGGGTATCCGTTATTCTATATATAAACCACCCCAAACCCCTCGATTAGATTCCAGTCTGTATCTCACTCCCGGGTATCTGTTATTCTATATATAAACAACCCTGAACCCCTCGATTAGATTCCAGTCTGTAACTCACTCCCGGGTATCTGTTACTCTATATATAAACCACCCCGAACCCCTCGATTGGATTCCAGTCTGTGACTCACTCCCGGGTATCTGTTATTCTCGAAATAAACCACTCCGAAACCCTCGATTAGATTCCAGTCTGTAACTCACTCCCGGGTATCTGTTATTCTACATATAAACCACCCCGAACCCCTCGATTAGATTCCAGTCTGTAACTCACTCCCGGGTATCTGTTATTCTGAATATAATCCACCCCGAACCACTCGATTAGATTCCAGTCTGCAACCCACTCCCGGGTATCTGTTATTCTACATATAAACCACCCCAAACTCCTCGATTAGATTCCAGTCTGTAACTCACTCCCGGGTATCTGTTATTCTATATATAAACCACCCTGAACCCCTCGATTCGATTCCAGTCTGTAACTCACTCCCGGGTATCTGTTATTCTATATATAAACCACCCTGAACCCCTCGATTCGATTCCAGTCTGTAACTCACTCCCGGGTATCTGTTATTCTCTATATACACCACCCCAAACCCCTCGATTAGATTCCAGTCTGTACCTCACTCCCGGATATCTGTTATTCTGTATATAATCCACCCCGAACCACTCGATTAGATTCCAGTCTGCAACCCACTCCCGGGTATCTGTTATTCTATATATAAACCATCCCGAACCCCTCGATTAGATTCCAGTCTGTAACTCACTCCCGGGTATCTGTTATTCTCTATATAAACCCCTCGTTTAGATTCCAGTCTGTAACTCTAACATTGTTGACATCTCTCACCTCATAGTCCGGTGGTACCCTTGCTCCGAAACCGTACGCAGGAAATTTCTTGTCGCTGTAAGAGAAATGCCATTGTTACCATTGTTAACCATGATCCGTGTGTGGGGGTTTTCCCGCCCAGAGTCGAACGTGACCCTGGCCGTCGACCTGACTGCACCTCCCCCCACCGCCCCCCCCACTCCCCACCCACCCACCACCATTTACCCCTTTATAGAATCATAGAATCATAGAATTTACAGTACAGAAAGAGGCCATTCGGCCCATCAAGTCTGCACCGGCTCTTGGAAAGAGCACCGTACCCAAGCCCACACCCCCACCCCATCCCCATAACCCAGTAACTCCACCCAACACTAAGGGCAATTTTTGGACACTAAGGGCAATTTAGCATGGCCAACCCACCTAACCCGCACATCTTTGGACTGTGGGAGGAAACCGGAGCAACCGGCGGAAACCCACGCAGACACGGGGAGAACGTGCAGACTCCGCACAGACAGTGACACAAGCCAGAATCGAGCCTGGGACCCTGGAGTTGTGAAGCAATTGTGCTAACCACTATGCTACCATGCTGCCCTTTACCTGTCGTAGTCCTGGCAAATCTCTCCGACCGCCGTCAACGCCTTCAGGTACTCATTCGGTTGGCTGTGATTGATGAAGTGCAGCGATTGGCTGTTCCTGGGGTCCCCGTTCGAAGCCGTGAAGTCGATGGCGACCTAGAGGCAAGGCCGAGGAGGACTGGGGTCACTGAGAGAGCAATTGCCGATCCAAAAATTTCCCAGTGGCTTCGGGAAGAATTGGATGTTGCCTAAAATCGAGCGCACCCTCAAAGACTGATTAGCCGTGTTGAAATCCGAGGGTCACTTCAAAGCTAATTGTGAAGAGGCTAAAATTTGGGTCACTTAGAGACCAATTGCAAATTGTGAAATCCTCGGGTCAGTCAGAGACTAATTGTAAATATTAATTCCGGGGCTCCCAGGTAGGAGAAGTTAAGCGGAAGTGGGAAGAAGGGCTGGGGAGGGTGCTGGAGGCTGGGTTATGGGAGGAGCACCCGCCTCGTGCTTTAGGCTTATCCTCATTCAGTTTAAAGTAATCCACAGGGCAGACGGTGGCCAGAATGAGCAGGTGTTTGAGGGAGTAGGGGTTAGGTGTGGGCAGTGCGCTGGGGAGGGACCCGTGAACCATCTCCACATGTTTTGGGCCTATCCAAAGCTGGGGGGATTCTGGCGGAGATTCGCTGATGTGACGTCTGAGATGCCGAGGGTAAAATGGTCCCGTGTTCTGAATTGGCAGTGTTTTCGGAGCGTCGGAAAACCCGGGAGTCCAGGAGGTGAGAGAAGTCAATCTCCTGGCCTTTACCTCTCTGGTAGCCTTGGGATAGATTAGATTGGATTTGTTTATTGTCACGTGTACCGAGGTACAGTGAAAAGTATTTTTCTGCGAGCAGCTCAACAAATCATTAAGGACATGGGAAGAAAAGGGAATAAAAGAAAATACATAATAGGGCAACACAACATATACAATGTGACTACATAAGCACCGGCATCGGATGAAGCATACAGGGGTCTGATTAGCACGTTTGCAGATGACACTAAGATTGGTGGAGGAGCAGATAGCGAGGAGCAGAAGCGAGGAATAACAGCAAAAGGGATTATTATTTAAATGATAAAATATTAAAACATGCTGCTGTGCAGAGAGACCTGGGTGTGCTAGTGCATGAGTCGCAAAAAGTTGGTTTACAGGTGCAACAGGTGATTAAGAAGGCGAATGGAATTTTGTCCTTCATTGCTCGAGAGACGGAGTTTAAGACTAGGGAGGTTCTGCTGCAATTGTATAAGGTGTTAGTGAGGCCACACCTGGAGTATTGTGTTCAGTTTTGGTCTCCTTACTTGAGAAAGGACGTACTGGCACTGGAGGGTGTGCAGAGGAGATTCACTAGGTTAACCCCAGAGCTGAAGGGGTTGGATTACGAGGAGAGGTTGAGTAGACTGGGACTGTACTCGTTGGAATTTAGAAGGATGAGGGGGGGGGATCTTATAGAAACATATAAGATTATGAAGGGAATAGATAGGATAGATGCGGGCAGGTTGTTTCCACTGGCGGGTGAAAGCAGAACTAGGGGGCACAGCCTCAAAATAAGGGGTAGTAGATTTAGGACTGAGTTTAGGAGGAACTTCTTCACCCAAAGGGTTGTGAATCTATGGAATTCCTTGCCCAGTGAAGCAGTAGAGGCTCCTTCACTAAATGTTTTTAAGATAAAGATAGTTTTTTGAAGAATAAAGGGATTAAGGGTTATGGTGTTCGGGCCGGAAAGTGGAGCTGAGTCCACAAAAGATCAGCCATGATCTCATTGAATGGTGGGAGCAGGCTCGAGGGGCCAGATGGGCTACTCCTGCTCCTAGTTCTTATGTAAGACTGTCAGAGAATACAGCAGAATATAGATAGATTGGAGAGTTGGGCAGAGAAATGGCAGATGGAGTTCAATCCAGGCAAATGCGAGGTGATGCATTTTGGAAGATCTAATTCAAGAGCGGACTATACGGTCAGTGGAAGAGTCCTGGGGAAAATTGATGTACAGAGAGATCTGGGAGTTCAGGTCCATTGTACCCTGAAGGTGGTAACGCAGGTCGATAGAGTGGTCAAGAAGGCATAGGGCATGCTTGCCTTCATCGGACGGGGTATTGAGTACAAGAGTCGGCGGGTCATGTTACAGTTGTATAGGACTTTGGTTAGGCCACATTTGGAATACTGCGTGCAGTTCTGGTCGCCACATTACCAGAAGGATGTGGATGCTTTAGAGAGGGTGCAGAGGAGGTTCACCAGGATGTTGCCTGGTATGGAGGGTGCTAGCTATGAAGAGAGGTTGAGTAGATTAGGATTGTTTTCGTTGGAAAGACGGAGGTTGAAGGGGAACCTGATTGAGGTCTACAAAATTGAGAGGTATGGACAGGGTGGATAGCAACAAGATTTTTCCAAGAGTGGGGGTGTCAATTACAAGGGGTCACGATTTCAAGGTGAGAGGGGGAAAGTTTAAGGGAGATGTGTGTGGAAAGTTTTTTACGCAGAGGGTGGTGGGTGCCTGGAACGCTTTGCCAGCGGAGGTGGTAGAGGCGGGCACGATAGCATCATTTAAGAGGTATCTAGACAGATATATGAACGGGCAGGGAACAGAGGGAAGTAGATCCTGGGAAAATAGGCGACAGGTTTAGATAAAGTATCTGGATCGGCGCAGGCTGGGAGGGCCGAAGGGCCTGTTCCTGTGCTGTCATTTTCCTTTGTTCTCTTTGTTCTTTAGGGGTGTAGTGTTAATGAGGTCAGTCCATAAGAGGGTCATTTAGGAGTCTGGTGACAGTGGGAAGAAGCTGTTTTTGAGTCTGTTTGTGCGTGTTCCCAGACTTCTGTATCTCCTGCCCAATGGAAGAAGTTGGAAGAGTGAGTAGGCCGGGTGGGAGGGGTCTTTGATTATGCTGCCCGCTTTCCCCAGGCAGCGGGAGGTGTAGATGGAGTCAATGGAGGGGAGGCGGGTTCGTGTGATGGGACAGGTCGGTGTTCACGACACTCTGACGTTTCTTGCGGTCTTGGACCGAGCAGCTGCCATACCGGGCTGTGATGCAAATTTAAAAATAAATGGGCATTGGCGTTCCGAGGGTCACTTAGAGACCAATTGCATATTGGAACATTTCCTGTTTAATTTGATATGAATTGCTAATTGCATATAATTCCGGTCTCAAAGTGACAAATTGTAGATAGGCCACCTCAACTGAGCACGGTGCTCCCTGTGTGGTCTAACCGAGGGATACTGAGACCGGAACTCTGCACAGTGCTCCCAGTGTGGTCTAACCGAGGGATAGGGAGACCGGAACTGTGCACGGTGCTCCCAGTGTGGTCTAACCGAGGGATACAGAGACCGGAACAGTGCACGGTGCTCCCAGTGTGGACTAACCGAGGGATACGGAGACCGGAACTGTGCACAGTGCACCCAGTGTGGTCTAACCGAGAGATACGGAGACCGGAACTCTGCACGGTGCTCCCAGTGTGGTCTAACCGAGGGATATGGAGTCCGGAACTGTGCACGGTGCTCCCAGTGTCGTCTAACCACGGGATACGGAGACCGGAACTGTGCACAGTGCTCCCGGTGTGGTCTAACCGAAGGATACGGAGGCCGGAACTGTGCACAGTGTTCCCAGTGTGGATCTAACCGAGGGATACGGAGACCGGAACTGTGCACAGTGCTCCCAGTGTGGTCTAACCGAGGGATACGGAGACCGGAACTGTGCACGGTGCTCCCAGTGTGGTCTAACCGAGGGATACGGAGACCGGAACTGTGCACGGTGCTCCCAGTGGGGTCTAACCGAGGGATACGGAGACCGGAACTGTGCACGGTGCTCCCAGTGTGGTCTAACCGAGGGATACGGAGACCGGAACTGTGCACGGTGCTCCCAGTGTGGTCTAACCGTGGGATACGGAGACCGGAACTGTGCACAGTGCTTCCAGTGTGATCTAACCGAGGGATACAGAGACCAGAAAAATGCACAGTGCTCCCACTGTGGGTCTAACCGAGGGATACGGAGACCGGAACTGCGCACAGTGCTCACAGTGTGGTCTAACCGAGGGATACGGAGACGGGAACTGTGCACAGTGCTCCCAGTGTGGTCTAACCGAGGGATACGGAGACCGGAACTGTGCACGATGCTCCCAGTTTGGTCTAACCGAGGGATACGGAGACCGGAACTGTGCACGGTGCTCCCAGTGTGGTCTAACCGAGGGATACGGAGACCGGAACTGTGCACAGTGCTCCCAGTGTGGTCTAACCGAGGGATACGGAGACCGGAACTGTGCACGGTGCTCCCAGTGTGGTCTAACCGAGGGATACGGAGACCAGAACTGTGCACAGTGCTCCCAGTGTGGTCTAACCGAGGGATACGGAGACCGGAACTGTGCACAGTGCTCCCAGTGTGGTCTAACCGAGGGATACGGAGACCGGAACTGTGCACAGTGCTCCCAGTGTGGTCTAACCGAGGGATACGGAGACCGGAACTGTGCACAGTGCTCCCAGTGTGGTCTAACCGAGGGATGGGGAGACCGGAACTGTGCACAGTGCTCCCAGTGTGGTCTAACCGAGGGATACAGAGACCGGAACTGTGCACAGTGCTCCCAGTGTGGTCTAACCGAGGGATAGGGAGACCGGAACTGCGCACAGTGCTCCCAGTGTGGTCTAACCGAGGGATACGGAGACCGGAACTGTGCACAGTGCTCCCAGTGTGGTCTAACCGAGAGATACAGAGACCGGAACTGTGCACAGTGCTCCCAGTGTGGTCTAACCGAGGGATAGGGAGACCGGAACTGTGCACAGTGCTCCCAGTGTGGTCTAACCGAGGGATACAGAGACCGGAACTGTGCACAGCGCTCCCAGTGTGGTCTAACAGAGGGATACGGAGACCGGAACTGTGCACAGTGCTCCCAGTGTGGTCTAACAGAGGGATACGGAGACCGGTACTGTGCACAGTGCTCCCAGTGTGGTCTAACAGAGGGATACGGAGACCGGAACTGTGCACAGTGCTCCCAGTGTGGTCTAACCGAGGGATACGGAGACCGGAACTGTGCACCGTGCTCTAAGTGTGGTCTAACAGAGGGATACGGAGACCGGAACTGTGCACAGTGCTCCCAGTGTGGTCTAACCGAGGGATATGGAGACCAGAACTGTGCACAGTGCTCCCAGTGTGGTCTAACCGAGGGATACGGTGACCGGAACTGTGCACAGTGCTCCCAGTCTGGTCTAACCGAGGGATATGGAGACCGGAACTGTGCACAGTGCTCCCAGTGTGGTCTAACCGAGGGATATGGAGACCAGAACTGTGCACAGTGCTCCCAGTGTGGTCTAACCGAGGGATATGGAGACCGGAACTGTGCACAGTGCTCCCAGTGTGGTCTAACCGAGGGATACGGAGACCGGAACTGTGCACAGTGCTCCCAGTGTGGGTCTAACCGAGGGATACGGAGACCGGAACTGTGCACAGTGCTCCCAGTTTGGTCTAACCGAGGGATACGGAGACCGGAACTGTGCACCGTGCTCCCAGTGTGGGTCTAACCGAGGGATACGGAGACCGGAACTGTGCACGGTGCTCCCAGTGTGGTCTAACCGAGGGATACGGAGACTGGAACTGTGCACAGTGCTCCCAGTGTGGTCTAACTGAGGGATACAGAGACCGGAACTGTGCACAGTGCTCCCAGTGTGGTCTAACCGAGGGATAGGGAGACCGGAACTGTGCACAGTGCTCCCAGTGTGGTCTAACCGAGGGATACGGAGACCGGAACTGTGCACAGCGCTCCCAGTGTGGTCTAACAGAGGGATACGGAGACCGGAACTGTGCACAGTGCTCCCAGTGTGGTCTAACAGAGGGATACGGAGACCGGTACTGTGCACAGTGCTCCCAGTGTGGTCTAACAGAGGAATACGGAGACCGGAACTGTGCACAGTGCTCCCAGTGTGGTCTAACCGAGGGATACGGAGACCGGAACTGTGCACCGTGCTCTAAGTGTGGTCTAACAGAGGGATACAGAGACCGGAACTGTGCACAGTGCTCCCAGTGTGGTCTAACCGAGGGATATGGAGACCAGAACTGTGCACAGTGCTCCCAGTGTGGTCTAACCGAGGGATACGGTGACCGGAACTGTGCACAGTGCTCCCAGTGTGGTCTAACCGAGGGATATGGAGACCGGAACTGTGCACAGTGCTCCCAGTGTGGTCTAACCGAGGGATATGGAGACCGGAACTGTGCACAGTGCTCCCAGTGTGGTCTAACCGAGGGATACGGAGACCGGAACTGTGCACAGTGCTCCCAGTGTGGGTCTAACCGAGGGATACGGAGACCGGAACTGTGCACAGTGCTCCCAGTTTGGTCTAACCGAGGGATACGGAGACCGGAACTGTGCACCGTGCTTCCAGTGTTGGTCTAACCGAGGGATACGGAGACCGGAACTGTGCACGGTGCTCCCAGTGTGGTCTAACCGAGGGATACGGAGACCGGGACTGTGCACGGTGCTCCCAGTGGGGGTCTAACCGAGGGATACAGAGACCGGAACTGTGCACCGTGCTCCCAGTGTGGTCTAACCGAGGGATAGGGAGACCGGAACTGTGCACAGTGCTCCCAGTGTGGTCTAACCGAGGGATGCGGTGACCGGAACTGTGCACAGCGCTCCCAGTGTGGTCTAACTGAGGGATACGGAGACCGGAACTGTGCACAGTGCTCCCAGTGTGGTCTAACCGAGGGATACGGAGACCGGAACTGTGCACGGTGCTCCCAGTGTGGTCTAACCGAGCGATACGGAGACCGGAACTGTGCACAGTGCTCCCAGTGTGGTCTAACCGAGGGATACGGAGACCGGAACTGTGCACGGTGCTCCCAGTGTGGTCTAACCGAGGGATACGGAGACCGGAACTGTGCACGGTGCTCCCAGTGTGGTCTAACCGAGGGATACGGAGACCGGAACTGTGCACGGTGATCCCAGTGTGGGTCTAACCGAGGGATACGGAGACGGGAACTGTCCATCCCCACGTCTGATTGGCCATTCACCAACCGTCAGTGCCCAGCAGCCAATGAAGAGGGTCCTCACCGTGAAGAGAATCTGGCAACCACCCATGATGTAATCGAGGAAGGAGTGAACTTTCTCCACCTGAAGAGAGAGAGAGACAGAGGGAGAGAGACAGAGAGAGAGAGACAGAGAGAGAGAGAGAGAGAGACAGAGAGACCGAGAGAGAGAGACAGACAGAGAGAGACAGAGAGAGAGACAGAGAGAGAGACAGAGACAGAGCGAGAGAGAGAGACAGAGCGAGAGAGAGAGAGACAGAGCGAGAGAGAGAGACAGAGCGAGAGAGAGAGAGACAGAGAGAGAGAGAGAGAGAGAGGGAGACAGAGAGAGAGAGAGGGAGACAGAGAGAGAGACAGAGAGAGAGACAGAGAGAGAGAGTCAGAGAGAGACAGAGAGAGAGAGAGAGTGAGAGAGAGAGAAACAGAGAGAGAGGGAGAGAGAGAGAGACAAAGAGACAGAGAAACAGAGAGAGAGAGAGACAGTGAGAGAGGGATAGAGAGAGACAGAGAGACAGAGACAGAGAGATGAAGGGGAAGCGACAGACAGAGAGAGAGATAGGGAGAGAAAGACAGAGAGAGAGAGACAGAGATAGAGAGAGAGAGAGAGATGTACAGAGACAGACAGACAGACAAAGACAGATAGAGAGAGAGACAGAGAGAGAGAGAGAGAGACAGAGAGAGACGGAGGAGAGGGGGAGAGACAGAGCAAGAGAGAGACAGAGAGAGAGAGACAGAGAGATGAAGTGAGAGAGGGAGCCAGATCGATGGAGACAGAAAGAGGGACAGAGAGAGAGAGAGCCAATGAGTGAGAGAGTCAGAGAGAGACAGATTGAGAAAGAGAGAGAGTAACGAGAAAGAGACAGACAAAGAGAGAGACAGAGAGAGAGAGAGTGTTTAGTCAACAGTACCTGTAATGTTCTTGTCGGATGCCGTGATATATATTACAAGAACACTTATAGCTAGCTAAAGCTATAAACGACTTATTAACATTAACTGTGGGTAAACGATATACAAAACAGATTAATAACAGTATGATTATGTACAAGCTACCTCTCTCTAGCGTCCTCCGGCCAGTCTGAGGGGTCACCTGACTCTAACATTCTCATGTGTACTAATGACACTCCTAGTGGTCAGTCGGTGAAGTACAACACAACTTATATACTAATGACACTCCTAGTGGTCAGTCGATGAATTACAACATCCGATATCACCACATCCCCTTTCCTTCGAAGGAATAAATGAATACATTATCAATATATTTTACGTGATACTGTTAGCCTGAGAGTCTAATAGTATTTATTTTTTTGTTTGATATTTATACTATACGCAAGAACATAGTTACAAATAGTCCGAATCTGCAAATTGAGTCGATCAGGTTTTCTTCTGACCCTGGTTGACCTCCTCAAAGTTGGACCTTGTTGTCCAGAACTTGTAGCTTCAACATCGTCCCCGACATTCTCATACTCAGGAACTGCCGAACCTATCTGATACTGCAGCTGACGTTGATTCTGACATTGATTCGCCATCCATCACGTTGTTGTGGAAGAGCGCGCGACGATTTCCTCGTCAACAAAGAACAAAGAACAAAGAAATGTACAGCACAGGAACAGGCCCTTCGGCCCTCCAAGCCCGTGCCGACAATGCTGCCCGACTAAACTACAATCTTCTACACTTCCTGGGTCCGTATCCCTCTATTCCCATCCTATTCATATATTTGTCAAGATGCCCCTTAAATGTCCCTATCGTCCCTGCTTCCACCACCTCCTCCGGTAGCGAGTTCCAGGCACCCACTACCCTCTGCGTAAAAAACTTGCCTCGTACATCTACTCTAAACCTTGCCCCTCTCACCTTAAACCTATGCCCCCTAGTAATTGACCCCTCTACCCCGGGGAAAAGCCTCTGACTATCCACTCTGTCTATGCCCCTCATAATTTTAGAGACCTCTATCAGGTCGCCCCTCAACCTCCGTCGTTCCAGTGAGAACAAACCGAGTTTATTCAACCGCTCCTCATAGCTAATGCCCTCCATACCAGGCAACATTCTGGTAAATCTCTTCTGCACCCTCTCTAAAGCCTCCACATCCTTCTGGTCGTGCGGTGACCAGAATTGAACACTATACTCCAAGTGTGGCCTGACCAACGTTCTACATAACTGCAACATAATTTGCGAGCTTTTATACTCGATACCCCGTCCTACGAAGGCAAGCACACCTTACGCTCTCTCCACCAGCATTTCCACCTGGGCTGCCACTTTTAAGGATCTGTGGACCTGCACTCCCAGACCTCTCGGTGTCTCTGCTCCTGATGGTTATGCCATTTATTTTATCGCATTTCTCCGCCCAATTTTGAGGCCTATCTATATCCTGTTGCATTCCCTGACAATCTTCATCACCGTCCGCAACTCCTGCAATCTTCGTATCATCTTAGTTGATATTCCTCATCGCCTATCTCTGCAGTTGGTTTTTGGCACCAGTGTCATACGACATAGGAGCAGAATTAGGCCACTCGGCCCATCGAGTCTGCTCCGTCATTCAATCATGGCTGATATTTTCTCATCCCCATTCTCCTGCCTTCTCCCCATAACCCCTGACCCCCTTATTGATCAAGAGCCTATCTATCTCTGTCTTAGAGACACTCAGTGATTTGGCCTCCACAGCCTTCTGGGGCAAAGAGTTCCACAGATTCACCACCCTCTGGCTGAAGAAATCCCTCCTCGTCTCTGTTGTAAAGGATCGTCCCTTTAGTCTGAGATGGTGTCCTCTGCTTCTAGTTTTTCCCACAAGTGGAAACATCCTCTCCACGTCCGCTCTATCCAGGCCTCGCCGTATCCTGTAAGTGTCAATAAGATCCCCCCCTCATCCTTCGAAACTCCAACGAGTACAGACCCAGAGTCCTCAACCGTTCCTCATACGACAAGCTCTTCATTCCAGGGATCGTTCGTGTGAACCTCCTCTGGACCCTTTCCAAGGCCAGCACATCCTTCCTTAGATACGGGGCCCAAAACCGCTCACAATACTCCAAATGGGGCCTGACCAGAGCCTTGTGCAGCCTCAGGAGCACATCCCTGGTCTTGTATTCTCGCCCTCTCGACGTGAATGCGAACATTGCATTCTCCTTCCTAACTGTCGACTAAACCTGCACGTTAACCTTCAGAGAATCGTGAACAAGGACTCCCAAGTCCCTTTGTGCCTCTGATTTCCGAAGCGTTTCATAGAACATACAGTGCAGAAGGAGGCCATTCGGCCCACCGAGTCAGCACCGACCCACTTAAGGCCTCACTTCCCCCCTATCCCCTCCGAACCTTTTTGGTCACTGAGGGGCAATTGATCGTGGCCAATCCACCTGACTTGCACGTCTTTGGACTGTGGGAGGGAACCGGAGCACCCGGAGGAAACCCACGCACGCACGGGGAGAGCGTGCAGACTCCGCACAGACAGTGACCCAAGCCGGGAATCGAACCCGGGACCCTGGAGCTGTGAAGCCACAGTGCTAGCCACTGTTAGACCGCGCTGCCCGAAATCAGCGCTGTAATGATTGATGGACTCTTCTGTATGGGATCTAAAGGTGATCTAAATGCATCACGTTCACAGATTTCACTCTTCCGAATGATGCAACGGGCCTCAAACCTTCGAATGACTTTGTCAAACTTTTTACCCCCTTCATCGTTTGCAAAGTCAAACACAGCAATTCCGTCGGGACCCTGCCGCTGTTAGGAGCATCGCTACGAAACAAAGAACAAAGAAATGTACAGCACAGGAACAGGCCCTTCGGCCCTCCAAGCCCGTGCCGACCATGCTGCCCGACTAAACTACAATCTTCTACACTTCCTGCGTCCGTATCCCTCTATTCCCATCCTTGCGCTAATCTGATTGATCGCCTAAATTTACCGCAGGAAGAAACAGATTAAATTGCTGTTTCAACACACGCCACTCGTCGTCCACACGACCGAGAAATCTGAGACGAATCGGTGGCTTCAACAACTTTTCATGTTGTTAACTCCTGCAGCCTGCCGGATCTTCAAATCTCTGTGGACCTCGTGGAAGGCTCCATCAATGTTTAATGCCATCCAGCTCCTGGTACCATGTAATGCTCCTGGTCGGATGGCCTGATTTATATTACAAGAACACTTGTAGCGAAAGCTATGGAGGATTTGTTAACATTAACTGTGGGTCAACTATATACAAAACAACAGATTAATAACAGCATGAACTTGCACAAGCAACCTCTCTCCAGCTCCCTCCAGCCAGTCTGAGGTCACCTGACTCAAACATTCACTTTTATACAAATGAGACGTCTAGTGGTCAGCTTGTGAATGACAACACGCCCATGATATCACCACAAGACAGCTATAATGTGACAGAGAGATAGGGAGGTTTTAGGAATTGGTGGAGGTTACAGAGATAGGGAGGGTTGTAGGATCTGGAGAAGGTTACAGAGATACGGAGGCTTGTAGGGAGCTGGAGGAGGTTACAAAGATAGGGAGGGGTGTAGTGACTGGAGGATGTTATATTGACAGGGAGGGTTGTAGGGGACTGGAGGAGTTTACAGAGATAGGGAGGGGTGTAGTGACTGGAGGATGTTACAGAGATAGGGAGGGTTGTAGGGGACTGGAGGAGTTTACAGAGATAGGGAGGGTTGTAGTGGCTGGAGGAGGTTACAGAGATAGGGAGGGTTGTAGGGGACTGGAGGAGTTTACAGAGATAGGGAGGGGTGTAGAGGCTGGAGGAGGTTACAGAGATAGGGAGGGTTGTAGGGGCTGGAGGAGGTTAAAGAGATAGGGTGGGTTGTAGGGAGCTGAGGGAGGTTACAGAGATAGGGAGGGTTGGAGGGGCTGGAGGAGGTTACAGAGATAGGGAGAGTTGTAGGGGCTGGAGGAGGTTACAGAGATAGGGTGGGTTGTAGGGAGCTGAAGGAGGTTACAGAGATAGGGAGGGTTGTAGGGGCTGGAGGAGGTTACAGAGATAGGGAGGGTTGTAGGGGCTGGAGGAGGTTACAGAGATAGGGAGGGGTGTAGGGGTTGGAGGAGGTTACAGAGGTAGGGAGGGTTGTAGGGGATGGTGGAGGTTACAGAAATAGGGAGGGTTGCAGGGGACTGGAGTAGGTTACAGAGATAGGGAGGTGTGTAGGGGCTGGAGGAGGTTACAGAGATAGGGAGGGGTGTAGGGGTTGGAGGAGGTTACAGAGACAGGGAGGGTTGTAGGGGGCTGGAGGATGTTGCAGAGATAGGGAGGGGTGTAGGGGGCTGGAGGATGTTACAGAGATAGGGAGGGTTGTAGGTGTTGGAGGAGGTTACAGAGATAGGGAGGGGTGTAGGGGCTGGAGGAAGTTACAGAGATAGGGAGGGTTGTAGGGGCTGGAGGAGGTTATAGAGATAGGGAGGGTTGTAGGGCTGGAGGAGGTTACAGAGATAGGGAGGGTTGTAGGTGTTGGAGGAGGTTACAGAGATAGGGAGGGTTGTAGGGACTGGAGGAGGTTACAGAGATAGGGAGGGTTGTAGGAGCTGGAGGAGGTTACAGAGATAGGGAGGGTTGTAGGGGCTGGAGGAGGTTACAGAGATAGGGAGGGTTGTAGGGGCTGGAGGAGGTTACAGAGACAGGGAGGGTTGTAGGGGGCTGGAGGATGTTACAGAGATAGGGAGAGTTGTAGGGGCTGGAGGATGTTACAGAGATAGGGAGGGTTGTAGGAGCTGGAGGAGGTTACAGAGATAGGGAGGTTTGTAGGGGCTGGAGGAGGTTACAGAGATAGGGAGGGATGTGGGGGCTGGAGGAGGTTACAGAGATAGGGAGGGTTGTAGGGCTGGAGGAGGTTACAGAGATAGGGAGGGGTGCAGGGGCTGGAGGAGGTTACAGAGATAGGGAGGGGTGTAGGGACTGGAGGAGGTTACAGAGATAGGGAGGGGTGTAGGGGCTGGAGGAGGTTACAGAGATAGGGAGGGTTGTAGGGCTGGAGGAGGTTACAGAGATAGGGAGGGGTGTAGATTGAAAATGAACTGTGATGTGCGGCTGGGCCAGAATGATGGGAATCCGCCGACGCCTGTGTGATTAGGGAATGGGACATGGGGCTAGCAAGAACCTGAATGGGCCGAAGGGTTTCTCACCTTACATTCTAACAGCGTCACAGTACCAGAGTTCTTGTAACTCCGTTTCTTTGCCTTATATTTTGGGTTGATGCAGGACCAACTGAGCTGTAGGGAGAGAGGGAACGAGAAAAAATAATAACGAGAGAGATGGAGACAGAGAAAGAGACAGGGAGAGGGGGAGGGAGACAGAAAGAGATAGGGAGAGAGGGAGACAGAGAGAGAGAGACAGAGGCAGCGAGAGAGAGACATAGAGAGAGACAGAGAGAGAGAGGGAGGGAGAGAGGGAGGGAGAGAGTGAGAGAGAGACAGAAAGAGATAGGGAGAGAGAGAGATAGAGACAGGGAGAGAGGGAGTGAGACAGAAAGAGTCGGGAAAGAGAGAGACAGAGAGAGAGAGAGAGAGACAGGGAGAGACAGAGAGAGACAGAGAAATAGAGAGAGACAGGGAGAGAGGGAGGGAGACAGAAAGAGCGGGAGAGAGGGAGGGAGACAGAAAGAGATAGGGAGAGAGGGAGACAGAGAAAGAGAGGCAGCGAGAGAGAGAGACACAGAGAGAGACAGAGAGAGAGACAGGGAGAGAGGGAGAGAGAGACAGAAAGAGATAGGGAGAGAGAGGGACAGGGAGAGAGGGAGGGAGACAGAAAGAGTCGGGAAAGAGAGAGACAGAGAGCGAGAGACAGGGAGAGCCAGAGAGAGAGAGAGACAGAGAAATAGAGAGAGACAGGGAGAGATGGAGGGAGACAGAGGGAGAGAGAGTGTGAGAGACAAATCCATTATTAGACACGAAGAATAAATATATCCACCTGTTGCTATACTGGGTGACTGTTCACAGTTCCAAGCTAAACATGTTCTAGGGGCTGAATGGGCCTCCTCCTGTTCCTGTGTGAGAGACTCGAGGAGGGGGGCTGAATGGGCCTCCTCCTGTTCCTCTGTAACAGGCTTGAGGGGCCGAATGGGCCTCCTCCTGTTCCTGTGTAACAGTCTCGAGGAGGTGGGCTGAATGGGCCTCCTCCTGTTCCTGTGTGACAGGCTCGAGGGGGGGGGGCTGAATGGGCCTCCTCCTGTTCCTGTGTGACAGACTCGAGGAGGGGAGGGGCTGAATGGGCCTCCTCCTGTTCCTGTGTAACAGACTCGAGGAGGGGGGGTTGAATGGGTCCCCTCCTGTTCCTGTGTAACAGACTCGAGGGGCTGAATGGGTCCCCTCCTGTTCCTGTGTAACAGACTCGAGGAGGGGGCTGAATGGGCCTTCTCCTGTTCCTGTGTAACAGGCTCGAGGGGCTGAATGGGCCTCCTCCTGTTCCTGTGTAACAGACTCGAGGAGGGGGCTGAATGGGTCTCCTCCTGTTCCTGTGTAACAGACTCGAGGAGGGGGCTGAATGGGCCTCCTCCTGTTCCTGTGTAACAGACTCGAGGAGGGGGCTGAATGGGCCTCCTCCTGTTCCAGTGTAACAGGCTCGAGGAGGAGGGTCTGAATGGACCTCCTCCTGTTCCTGTGTAACAGGCTCGAGGAGGGGGCTGAATGGGCCTCCTCCTGTTCCTGTGTAAAAGACTCGAGGAGGGGGGGCTGAATGGGTCTCCTCCTGTTCCTGTGTAGCAGGTTCGAGGAGGAGGGGCTGAATGGGTCCCCTCCTGTTCCTGTGTAACAGACTCGAGGAGCTGAATGGGCCCCCTCCTGTTCCTGTGTAACAGACTCGAGGAGGGGGCTGAATGGGCCTTCTCCTGTTCCTGTGTAACAGGCTCGAGGAGGAGGGGCTGAATTGGCCTCCTCCTGTTCCTGTGTAACAGACCCGAGGAGGGGGGGCTGAATGGGTCTCCTCCTGTTCCTGTGTAGCAGGTTCGAGGAGGAGGGGCTGAATGGGTCCCCTCCTGTTCCTGTGTAACAGACTCGAGGAGCTGAATGGGCCCCCTCCTGTTCCTGTGTAACAGACTCGAGGAGGGGCTGAATGGGCCTCCTCCTGTTCCTGTGTAACAGACTCGTGGAGGGAGGACTGAATGGGCCTCCTCCTGTTCCTGTGTAACAGACTCGAGGAAGGGGGGCTGAATGGGCCTCCTCCTGTTCCTGTGTAACAGATTCGAGGAGGGGGGGCTGAATGGGCCACCTCCTGTTCCTGTGTAACAGACTCGAGGAGGGGGGGTTGAATGGGCCTCCTCCTGTTCCTGTGTAACAGACTCAAGGAGGGGGGGGCTGAATGGGCCTCCTCCTGTTCCTATGTAGCAGGCTCGAGGAGGAGGGGCTGAATGGGTCCCCTCCTGTTCCTGTGTAACAGACTCGAGGGGCTGAATGGGCCCCCTCCTGTTCCTGTGTAACAGACTCGAGGAGGGGGCTGAATGGGCCTCCTCCTGTTCCTGTGTAACAGACTCGAGGAGGGGGGGCTGAATGGGCCTCCTCCTGTTCCTGTGTAACAGACTCGAGGAGGGGGGGCTGAATGGGTCTCCTCCTGTTCCTGTGTAACAGGCCCGAGGAGGGGGGGCTGAATGGGCCTCCTCTTGTTCCTGTGTAACAGGCTCGAGGAGGGGGGGCTGAATGGGCCTCCTCTTGTTCCTGTGTAACAGGCTCGAGGGGCTGAATGGGCCACCTCCTGTTCCTGTGTTACAGACTCGTGGAGGGGGGGCTGAATGGGCCTCCTCCTGTTCCTGTGTAACAGGCTCGAGGAGGGGGGGCTGAATGGGCCTCCTCCTGTTCATGTGTAACAGATTCGAGGAGGGTGGGCTGAATGGGCCACCTCCTGTTCCTGTGTAAGTGCCCCGAGGAGGGGGCTGAATGGGCTTCCTCCTGTTCCTGTGTAAGAGGCTCGAGGGGCTGAATGGGCCTCCTCCTGTTCGTGTGAAACAGGCTCGAGGGGCTGAATGGGCCTCCTCCTGTTCCTGTGTAACAGACCCGAGGAGGGGGGGCTGAATGGGCCTCCTGCTGTTCCTGTGTAACAGACTCGAGGAGGGGGGGCTGAATGGGCCTCCTCCTGTTCCTGTGTAACAGACTCGAGGAGGGGGGCTGAATGGGCCTCCTCCTGTTCCTGTGTAACAGACTCGAGGGGCTGAATGGGCCTCCTCCTGTTTGTGTGTAACAGGCTCGAGGGGCTGAATGGGCCTCCTACTGTTCAAATATTGTTCCACTTACCAGTCTTCCTAACTTTGCGTTCTGCATTTCGCTGAATGTAGTGAAGAATTCTCCGATATAATCGTGTTTTCCATTGGAATCGTGATCCCAAACCGTAAACTACAGAAAAAAAATGACAGGATATTCAGGTCAGTACTGAGAGAGTGCCGCACTGTCAGGGGAGTGCCGCACTGTCAGGGGAGTGCCGCACTGTCAGGGGAGTGCCGCACTGTCAGAGGGTCAGTACTGACGGAGAGCCGCACTGTCAGAGGGCCAGTATTGAGGGACTGCCGCACTGTCAGAGGGTCAGTACTGAGGGAGTGCCGCACTGTCAGAGGGTCAGTACTGAGGGAGTGCTGCACTGTCAGAGGGTCAGTACTGAGGGAGTGCCGCATTGTCAGAGGATCAGTACTGAGGGAGTGACGCACTGTCAGAGGGTCAGTACTGAGGGAGTGCTGCACTGTCAGAGGGTCAGTATTGAGGGAGTGCCGCACTGTCAGAGGGTCAGTACTGAGGGAGTGCTGCACTGTCAGAGGGTCAGTACTGAGGGAGCGTTGCACTGTCAGAGGGTCAGTACTGAGGGAGTGCCGCATTGTCAGAGGATCAGTACTGAGGGAGTGACGCACTGTCAGAGGGTCAGTACTGAGGGAGTGCTGCACTGTCAGAGGGTCAGTATTGAGGGAGTGCCGCACTGTCAGAGGGTCAGTACTGAGGGAGTGCTGCACTGTCAGAGGGTCAGTACTGAGGGAGTGCCGCACTGTCAGAGAGTCAGAATTGAGGGAGTGCCGCACTGTCAGAGGGTCAGTACTGAGGGAGCACAGCACTGTCAGAGGGTCAGTACCGAGGGAGTGCCGCACTGTCAGAGGGTCAGTACTGAGGGAGTGCCCCACTGTCAGAGGGTCAATACTGAGGGAGTGCCGCACTGTCAGAGGTCAGTCCTGAGGGAGTGCCGCACTGTCAGAGGTCAGTCCTGAGGGAGTGCTGCACTGTCAGAGGGTCAGTACTGAGGGAGTGCTGCACTGTCATAGGGTTAGTACTGAGGGAGTGCCGCACTGTCAGAGGGTCAGTACTGAGGGAGTGCCGCACTGTCAGAGGGTCAGTACTGAGTGAGTGCCGCACTGTCAGAGGGTCAGTACTGAGGGAGTGCCGCACTGTCAGACGGTAAGTACTGAGGGAGTGCCGAACTGTCAGAGGGTCAGTACTGAGGGAGTGCCGCACTGTCAGAGGGTCAGTACTGACGGAGTCCCGCACTGTCAGAGGGTCAGTACTGAGGGAGTGCCGCACTGTCAGAGGGTCAGGACCGAGGGAGCGCCGCACTGTCAAAGGGTTGGTACTGAGGTAGCGCCGCACTGTCAGAGGGTCAGTACCGAGGGAGTGCCGCACTGTCAGAGGGTCAGTACTGAGGGAGTGCCGCACTGTCAGTGGGTCAGTAATGAGGGAGCGCCGCACTGTCAGAGGGTCAGTACTGAGGGAGTGCCGCACTGTCAGTGGGTCAGTAATGAGGGAGTGCCGCACTGTCAGTGGGTCAGTAATGAGGGAGCGCCGCACTGTCAGAGGGTCAGTACTGAGGGAGTGCCGCACTGTCAGAGGGTCAGTACTGAGGGAGTGCCGCACTGTCAGAGGGTCAGTACTGAGGGAGTGTCGCACTGTCAGAGGGTCAGTACTGAGGGAGTGCCGCACTGTCAGAGGGTCAGTACTGAGGGAGCGCCGCACTGTCAGAGGGTCAGTACTGAGGGAGTGCCGCACTGTCAGAGGGTCAGTACTGAGGGAGTGCCGCACTGTCAGAGGGTCAGTACTGAGGGAGTGTCGCACTGTCAGAGGGTCAGTACTGAGGGAGTGCCGCACTGTCAGAGGTTCAGTACTGAGGGAGCGCAGCACTGTCAGAGGGTCAGTCCTGAGGGAGTGCCGCACTGTCAGAGGGTCAGTACTGAGGGAGTGCCGCACTGTCAGAAGGTTAGAACTGAGGGAGTGCTGCACTGTCAGAGGGTCAGTACTGAGGGAGTGCCGCACTGTCAGAGGGTCAGTACTGAGGGAGTGCTGCACTGTCAGAGGGTCAGTACTGAGGGAGTGCCGCACTGTCAGAGGGTCAGTACTGAGGGAGTGCTGCACTGTCAGAGGGTCAGTACTGAGGGAGTGCTGCACTGTCAGAGGGTCAGTACTGAGGCTGCGCTGCACTGTCAGAGGGTCAGGACTGAGGGAGTGCCGCACTGTCAGAGGGTCAGTACTGAGGGAGTGCCGCACTGTCAGAGGGTCAGTACTGAGGGAGTGCCACACTATCAGGGGGTCAGTACTGAGGGAGTGCCGCACTGTCAGAGGGTCAGTACTGAGGGAGTGCCGCACTGTCCGAGGGTCAGTACTGAGGGAGTGCCACACTGTCAGAGGGTCAGTACTGAGGGAGTGCCGCACTGTCAGAGGGTCAGTGCTGAGTGAGCGCCGCACTGTCAGAGGGTCAGTACTGAGGGAGTGCCGCACTGTCAGAGGGTCAGTACTGAGGGAGTGCCGCACTGTCCGAGGGTCAGTACTGAGGGAGTGCCACACTGTCAGAGGGTCAGTACTGAGGGAGTGCCGCACTGTCCGAG
This sequence comes from Scyliorhinus torazame, assembly GCF_047496885.1. Classification (NCBI taxonomy): domain Eukaryota; kingdom Metazoa; phylum Chordata; class Chondrichthyes; order Carcharhiniformes; family Scyliorhinidae; genus Scyliorhinus; species Scyliorhinus torazame. The sequence goes on along the minus strand of NC_092711.1, from coordinate 364,996 downwards.
GGTCAGTACTGAGGGAGTGCCACACTGTCAGAGGGTCAGTACTGAGGGAGTGCTGCACTAACAGAGGGTCAGTACTGAGGGAGTCTCGCACTGTCAGAGGGTCAGTACTGAGGGAGCGCCGCACTGTCAGAGGGTCAGTACTGAGGGAGCGCTGCACTAACTGAGGGTCAGTACTGAGGGGGAGCCGCACTGTCAGAGTGTCAGTACTGAGGGAGCGCCGCACTGTCAGAGGGTCAGTACTGAGGGAGTGCCGTACTGTCAGAGGGTCAGTACTGAGGGAGTGCCGCACTGTCAGAGGGTCAGTACTGAGGGAGTGCTGCACTGTCAGAGGGTCAGTACTGTGGGAGCGCTGCACTGCCAGAGGGTCAGTACTGAGGGAGTGCCGCACTGTCAGAGGGTCAGTACTGAGGGAGTGCCGCACTGTCAGAGGGTCAGTACTGAGGGAGTGCCGCACTGTCAGAGGGTCAGTACTGAGGGAGTGCCGCACTGTCAGAGGGTCAGTACTGAGGGAGTGCCGCACTGTCAGTGGGTCAGTACTGAGGGCGTGCCGCACTGTCAGAGGGTCAGTACTGAGGAAGTGCTGCACTGTCAGAGGGTCAGTACTGAGGGAATGCTGCACTGTCAGAGGGTCCGTACAGAGGGAGTGACGCACTGTCAGAGGGTCAGTACTGAGGAAGTGCCGCACTGTCAGAGGGTCAGTACTGAGGGAGTGCTGCACTGTCAGAGGGTCAGTACTGAGGGAATGACGTACTGTCTGAGGGTCAGTACTGAGGGAGTGCTGCACTGTCAGAGGGTCAGTACTGAGGGAGTGCCGCACTGTCAGTGGGTGAGTCCTGAGGGAGTGCTGCACTGTCAGAGGGTCAGTACTGAGGGAGTGCCGCACTGTCAGAGGGTCAGTACTGAGGGAGTGCCGCACTGTCAGAGGGTCAGTATTGAGGGAGTGTCGCGCTGTCAGAGGTCAGTCCTGAGGGAGTGCTGCACTGTCAGAGGGTCAGTACTGAGGGAGTGCTGCACTGTCATAGGGTTAGTACTGAGGGAGTGCCGCACTGTCAGAGGGTCAGTACTGAGGGAGTGCCGCACTGTCAGAGGGTCAGTACTGAGTGAGTGCCGCACTGTCAGAGGGTCAGTACTGAGGGAGTGCCGCACTGTCAGACGGTAAGTACTGAGGGAGTGCCGAACTGTCAGAGGGTCAGTACTGAGGGAGTGCCGCACTGTCAGAGGGTCAGTACTGAGGGAGTGCCGCACTGTCAGAGGGTCAGTACTAAGGGAGTGCCGCACTGTCAGAGGGTCAGGACCGAGGGAGCGCCGCACTGTCAAAGGGTTGGTACTGAGGGAGCGCCGCACTGTCAGAGGGTCAGTACTGAGGGAGTCTCGCACTGTCAGAGGGTCAGTACTGAGGGAGCGCCGCACTGTCAGAGGGTCAGTACTGAGGGAGCGCTGCACTAACTGAGGGTCAGTACTGAGGGGGAGCCGCACTGTCAGAGTGTCAGTACTGAGGGAGCGCCGCACTGTCAGAGGGTCAGTACTGAGGGAGCGCTGCACTGTCAGAGGGTCAGTACTGTGGGAGCGCTGCACTGCCAGAGGGTCAGTACTGAGGGAGTGCCGCACTGTCAGAGGGTCAGTACTGAGGGAGTGCCGCACTGTCAGTGGGTCAGTACTGAGGGCGTGCCGCACTGTCAGAGGGTCAGTACTGAGGAAGTGCTGCACTGTCAGAGGGTCAGTACTGAGGGAATGCTGCACTGTCAGAGGGTCCGTACAGAGGGAGTGACGCACTGTCAGAGGGTCAGTACTGAGGAAGTGCCGCACTGTCAGAGGGTCAGTACTGAGGGAGTGCTGCACTGTCAGAGGGTCAGTACTGAGGGAATGACGTACTGTCTGAGGGTCAGTACTGAGGGAGTGCTGCACTGTCAGAGGGTCAGTACTGAGGGAGTGCCGCACTGTCAGTGGGTGAGTCCTGAGGGAGTGCTGCACTGTCAGAGGGTCAGTACTGAGGGAGTGCCGCACTGTCAGAGGGTCAGTACTGAGGGAGTGCCGCACTGTCAGAGGGTCAGTATTGAGGGAGTGTCGCGCTGTCAGAGGTCAGTCCTGAGGGAGTGCTGCACTGTCAGAGGGTCAGTACTGAGGGAGTGCTGCACTGTCATAGGGTTAGTACTGAGGGAGTGCCGCACTGTCAGAGGGTCAGTACTGAGGGAGTGCCGCACTGTCAGAGGGTCAGTACTGAGTGAGTGCCGCACTGTCAGAGGGTCAGTACTGAGGGAGTGCCGCACTGTCAGACGGTAAGTACTGAGGGAGTGCCGAACTGTCAGAGGGTCAGTACTGAGGGAGTGCCGCACTGTCAGAGGGTCAGTACTGAGGGAGTGCCGCACTGTCAGAGGGTCAGTACTTAGGGAGTGCCGCACTGTCAGAGGGTCAGGACCGAGGGAGCGCCGCACTGTCAAAGGGTTGGTACTGAGGTAGCGCCGCACTGTCAGAGGGTCAGTACCGAGGGAGTGCCGCACTGTCAGAGGGTCAGTACTGAGGGAGTGCCGCACTGTCAGTGGGTCAGTAATGAGGGAGCGCCGCACTGTCAGAGGGTCAGTACTGAGGGAGTGCCGCACTGTCAGTGGGTCAGTAATGAGGGAGTGCCGCACTGTCAGTGGGTCAGTAATGAGGGAGCGCCGCACTGTCAGAGGGTCAGTACTGAGGGAGTGCCGCACTGTCAGAGGGTCAGTACTGAGGGAGTGCCGCACTGTCAGAGGGTCAGTACTGAGGGAGTGTCGCACTGTCAGAGGGTCAGTACTGAGGGAGTGCCGCACTGTCAGAGGGTCAGTACTGAGGGAGCGCCGCACTGTCAGAGGTCAGTACTGAGGGAGTGCCGCACTGTCAGAGGGTCAGTACTGAGGGAGTGCCGCACTGTCAGAGGGTCAGTACTGAGGGAGTGTCGCACTGTCAGAGGGTCAGTACTGAGGGAGTGCCGCACTGTCAGAGGTTCAGTACTGAGGGAGCGCAGCACTGTCAGAGGGTCAGCCCTGAGGGAGTGCCGCACTGTCAGAGGGTCAGTACTGAGGGAGTGCCGCACTGTCAGAAGGTTAGAACTGAGGGAGTGCTGCACTGTCAGAGGGTCAGTACTGAGGGAGTGCCGCACTGTCAGAGGGTCAGTACTGAGGGAGTGCTGCACTGTCAGAGGGTTAGTACTGAGGGAGTGCCGCACTGTCAGAGGGTCAGTACTGAGGGAGTGCTGCACTGTCAGAGGGTCAGTACTGAGGGAGTGCTGCACTGTCAGAGGGTCAGTACTGAGGCTGCGCTGCACTGTCAGAGGGTCAGGACTGAGGGAGTGCCGCACTGTCAGAGGGTCAGTACTGAGGGAGTGCCGCACTGTCAGAGGGTCAGTACTGAGGGAGTGCCACACTATCAGGGGGTCAGTACTGAGGGAGTGCCGCACTGTCAGAGGGTCAGTACTGAGGGAGTGCCGCACTGTCCGAGGGTCAGTACTGAGGGAGTGCCAAACTGTCAGAGGGTCAGTACTGAGGGAGTGCCGCACTGTCAGAGGGTCAGTGCTGAGGGAGCGCCGCACTGTCAGAGGGTCAGTACTGAGGCAGTGCCGCACTGTCAGAGGGTCAGTACTGAGGGAGTGCCGCACTGTCCGAGGGTCAGTACTGAGGGAGTGCCACACTGTCAGAGGGTCAGTACTGAGGGAGTGCTGCACTGTCCGAGTGCCAGTACTGAGGGAGTGCTGCACTAACAGAGGGTCAGTACTGAGGGAGTCTCGCACTGTCAGAGGGTCAGTACTGAGGGAGCGCCGCACTGTCAGAGGGTCAGTACTGAGGGAGCGCTGCACTAACTGAGGGTCAGTACTGAGGGGGAGCCGCACTGTCAGAGTGTCAGTACTGAGGGAGCGCCGCACTGTCAGAGGGTCAGTACTGAGGGAGTGCCGTACTGTCAGAGGGTCAGTACTGAGGGAGTGCCGCACTGTCAGAGGGTCAGTACTGAGGGAGTGCTGCACTGTCAGAGGGTCAGTACTGTGGGAGCGCTGCACTGCCAGAGGGTCAGTACTGAGGGAGTGCCGCACTGTCAGAGGGTCAGTACTGAGGGAGTGCCGCACTGTCAGAGGGTCAGTACTGAGGGAGTGCCGCACTGTCAGAGGGTCAGTACTGAGGGAGTGCCGCACTGTCAGAGGGTCAGTACTGAGGGAGTGCCGCACTGTCAGTGGGTCAGTACTGAGGGCGTGCCGCACTGTCAGAGGGTCAGTACTGAGGAAGTGCTGCACTGTCAGAGGGTCAGTACTGAGGGAATGCTGCACTGTCAGAGGGTCCGTACAGAGGGAGTGACGCACTGTCAGAGGGTCAGTACTGAGGAAGTGCCGCACTGTCAGAGGGTCAGTACTGAGGGAGTGCTGCACTGTCAGAGGGTCAGTACTGAGGGAATGACGTACTGTCTGAGGGTCAGTACTGAGGGAGTGCTGCACTGTCAGAGGGTCAGGACTGATGGAGCGCCGCACTGTCAGAGGGTCAGTACTGAGGGAGTGCCGCACTGTCAGCGGGTGAGTCCTGAGGGAGTGCTGCACTGTCAGAGGGTCAGTACTGAGGGAGTGCCGCACTGTCAGAGGGTCAGTACTGAGGGAGTGCCGCACTGTCAGAGGGTCAGTATTGAGGGAGTGCCGCACTGTCAGTGGGTGAGTCCTGAGGGAGTGCTGCACTGTCAGATGGTCAGCACTGATGGAGTGCCGCACTGTCAGTGGGTCAGTACTGAGGGAGTGCCGCACTGTCAGAGGGTCAGTACTGAGGGAGCGCCGCACTGTCAGAGGGTCAGTTCTGAGGGAGTGCCGCACTGTCAGAGGGTCAGTTCTGAGGGAGAGCCGCACTGTCAGAGGGTCAGTACTGAGGGAGTGCTGCACTGTCAGAGGGTCAGTACTGAGGGAGTGTCGCACTGTCAGAGGGTCAGTACTGAGGGAGTGCTGCACTGTCAGAGGGTCAGTACTGAGGGAGTGCCGCACTGTCAGAGGGTCAGTACTGAGGGAGCGCCGCACTGTCAGAGGGTCAGTACTGAGGGAGTGTCGCACTGTCAGAGGGTCAGTACTGAGGGAGTGTCGCACTGTCAGAGGGTCAGTACTGAGGGAGTGCTGCACTGTCAGAGGGTCATTCCTGAGGGAGTGTCGCACTGTCAGAGGGTCAGTACTGAGGGAGTGCTGCACTGTCAGAGGGTCAGTACTGAGGGAGTGTCGCACTGTCAGAGGGTCAGTACTGAGGAAGTGTCGCACTGTCAGAGAGTCAGTACTGAGGAAGTGCTGCACTGTCAGAGGGTCAGTACTGAGGGAATGCTGCACTGTCAGAGGGTCCGTACAGAGGGAGTGACGCACTGTCAGAGGGTCAGTACTGAGGAAGTGCCGCACTGTCAGAGGGTCAGTACTGAGGGAGTGCTGCACTGTCAGAGGGTCAGTACTGAGGGAATGACGTACTGTCTGAGGGTCAGTACTGAGGGAGTGCTGCACTGTCAGAGGGTCAGGACTGATGGAGCGCCGCACTGTCAGAGGGTCAGTACTGAGGGAGTGCCGCACTGTCAGTGGGTGAGTCCTGAGGGAGTGCTGCACTGTCAGAGGGTCAGTACTGAGGGAGTGCCGCACTGTCAAAGGGTCAGTACTGAGGGAGTGCCGCACTGTCAGAGGGTCAGTATTGAGGGAGTGCCGCACTGTCAGTGGGTGAGTCCTGAGGGAGTGCTGCACTGTCAGATGGTCAGCACTGATGGAGTGCCGCACTGTCAGTGGGTCAGTACTGAGGGAGTGCCGCACTGTCAGAGGGTCAGTACTGAGGGAGCGCCGCACTGTCAGAGGGTCAGTTCTGAGGGAGTGCCGCACTGTCAGAGGGTCAGTACTGAGGGAGTGCTGCACTGTCAGAGGGTCGGTACTGAGGGAGTGTCGCACTGTCAGAGGGTCAGTACTGAGGGAGTGCTGCACTGTCAGAGGGTCAGTACTGAGGGAGTGTCGCACTGTCAGAGAGTCAGTACTGAGGGAGTGCTGCACTGTCCGAGGGTCAGTACAGAGTGAGTGCCGCACTGTCAGATGGTCAGTACAGAGGGAGCGACGCACTGTCAGAGGGTCAGTACTGAGGGAGCGCTGCACTGTCAGAGGGTCAGTACTGAGGGAGTGCAGCACTGTCAGAGGGTCAGTACTGAGGGAGTGCTGCACTGTCAGAGGGTCAGTACTGAGGGAGTGCTGCACTGTCAGAGGGTCAGTACTGAGGGTGCGCCGCACTGTCAGAGGGTCAGTACTGAGGGAGCGCCGCACTGTCAGAGGGTCAGTACTGAGGGAGCGCCGCACTGTCAGAGGGTCAGTACTGAGGGAGTGCTGCACTGTCAGAGCGTCAGTACTGAGGGATTGTTGCAATGTCAGGGGGTCAGTACTGAGGGAGCGCCGCACTGTCAGAGGGTCAGTACTGAGGGAGCGCCGCACTGTCAGAGGGTCAGTCCTGAGGGAGCGCTGCACTGTCAGCGGGTCAGTACTGAGGGAGCGCTGCACTGTCAGAGGGTCAGTTCTGATGGAGTGTCACACTGTCAGAGGGTCAGTCCTGAGGGAGTGCCGCCCTGTCAGAGGGTCAGTACTGAGGGAGTGCCGCACTGTCAGAGGGTCAGTCCTGAGGGAGTGCCGCACTGTCAGAGGGTCAGGACTGAGGGAGTGCCGCACTGTCAGAGAGTCAGTCCTGAGGGAGTGCCGCACTGTCAGAGGGTCAGTACTGAGGGATTGCCGCACTGTCAGAGGGTATGCGCTGAGGGAGTGCCGCGCTGTCAGAGGGTCAGTACTGAGGGAGTGCCGCACTGTCAGAGGGTCAGTACTGAGGGAGTGCCGCGCTGTCAGAGGGTCAGTACTGGGGGAGTGCCGCACTGTCAGAGGGTCAGAACTGAGGGAGTGCCGCACTGTCAGAGGGTCAGTACTGAGGGAGTGACGCACTGTCAGAACGTTAGTACTGAGGGAGTGCCGCACTGTCAGAGGGTCAGTACTGAGGGAGTGTCGCACTGTCAGAGGGTCAGTACTGAGGGAGTGCTGCACTGTCAGAGGGTCAGTACTGAGGGAGTGTCGCACTGTCAGAGGGTCAGTACTGAGGAAGTGTCGCACTGTCAGAGAGTCAGTACTGAGGAAGTGCTGCACTGTCAGAGGGTCAGTACTGAGGGAATGCTGCACTGTCAGAGGGTCCGTACAGAGGGAGTGACGCACTGTCAGAGGGTCAGTACTGAGGAAGTGCCGCACTGTCAGAGGGTCAGTACTGAGGGAGTGCTGCACTGTCAGAGGGTCAGTACTGAGGGAATGACGTACTGTCTGAGGGTCAGTACTGAGGGAGTGCTGCACTGTCAGAGGGTCAGGACTGATGGAGCGCCGCACTGTCAGAGGGTCAGTACTGAGGGAGTGCCGCACTGTCAGTGGGTGAGTCCTGAGGGAGTGCTGCACTGTCAGAGGGTCAGTACTGAGGGAGTGCCGCACTGTCAGAGGGTCAGTACTGAGGGAGTGCCGCACTGTCAGAGGGTCAGTATTGAGGGAGTGCCGCACTGTCAGTGGGTGAGTCCTGAGGGAGTGCTGCACTGTCAGATGGTCAGCACTGATGGAGTGCCGCACTGTCAGTGGGTCAGTACTGAGGGAGTGCCGCACTGTCAGAGGGTCAGTACTGAGGGAGTGCTGCACTGTCAGAGGGTCAGTACTGAGGGAGCGCCGCACTGTCAGAGGGTCAGTTCTGATGGAGTGTCACACTGTCAGAGGGTCAGTCCTGAGGGAGTGCCGCCCTGTCAGAGGGTCAGTACTGAGGGAGTGCCGCACTGTCAGAGGGTCAGTCCTGTGGGAGTGCCGCACTGTCAGAGGGTCAGGACTGAGGGAGTGCCGCACTGTCAGAGAGTCAGTCCTGAGGGAGTGCCGCACTGTCAGAGAGTCAGTCCTGAGGGAGTGCCGCACTGTCAGAGGGTGAGTACTGAGGGAGTGCTGCACTGTCAGATGGTCAGTACTGAGGGAGTGCCGCACTGTCAGAGGGTCAGTACTGAGGGAGTGCCGCACTGTCAGAGGGACAGGACTGAGGGAGTGACGTACTGTCAGAGAGTCAGTACTGAGGGAGTGCCGCACTGTCAGAGGGTCAGTCCTGAGGGAGTGCCGCACTGTCAGAGGGTCAGTACTGAGGGAGTGCTGCACTGTCAGAGGGTCAGTACTGAGGGAGTGCCGCACTGTCAGAGGGTCAGGACTGAGGGAGTGCCGCACTGTCAGAGGGTCAGTACTGAGGGAGTGCCGCACTGTCAGAGGGTCAGTACTGAGGGAGTGTCGCACTGTCAGAGAGTCAGTACTGAGGGAGTGCCGCACTGTCAGAGGGTCAGTCCTGAGGGAGTGCCGCACTGTCAGAGAGTCAGTCCTGAGGGAGTGCTGCCCTGTCAGAGGGTCAGTACTGAGGGAGCGCCGCACTGTCAGAGGGTCAGTACTGAGGGAGTGCTGCACTGTCAGAGGGTCAGTACTGAGGGAGTGCCGCACTGTCAGAGGGTCAGTACTGAGGGAGCGCCGCACTGTCAGAGGGTCAGTACAGAGGGAGTGCTGCACTGTCAGAGGGTCAGTACTGAGGGAGCGCCTCACTGTCACAAGGTCAGTATTGAGGGAGCGCCGCACTGTCAGAGGGTCAGCACTGAGGGAGTGCCGCACTGTCAGAGGGTCAGGACTGAGGGAGTGACGTACTGTCTGAGGGTCAGTACTGAGGGAGTGCCGCACTGTCAGAGGGTCAGCACTGAGGGAGTGCCGCACTGTCAGAGGGTCAGTACTGAGGGAGTACCGCACTGTCAGAGGGTCAGCACTGAGGGAGTGCCGCACTGTCAGAGGGTCAGTACTGAGGGAGTGCCGCACTGTCAGAGGGTCAGTACTGAGGGAGCGCTGCACTGTCAGAGTGTCAGTGCTGAGGGAGTGCCGCACTGTCAGAGGGTCAGCACTGAGAGAGTGCCGCACTGTCAGAGGGTCAGCACTGAGGGAGTGCCGCACTGTCAGAGGGTCAGTACTGAGGGAGTGCTGCACTGTCAGAGGGTCAGTACTGAGTGAGTGCCGCAGTGTCAGAGGGTCAGTACTGAGGGAGTGCCGCACTGTCAGAGGGTCAGCACTGAGGGAGTGCCGCACTGTCAGAGGGTCAGCACTGAGGGAGTGCTGCACTGTCAGAGGGTCAGTACTGAGGGAGCGCTGCACTGTCAGAGTGTCAGTGCTGAGGGAGTGCCGCACTGTCAGAGGGTCAGCACTGAGGGAGTGCCGCACTGTCAGAGGGTCAGCACTGAGGGAGTGCCGCACAGTCAGAGGGTCAGTACTGAGGGAGTGCCGCACTGTCAGAGGGTCAGTACTGAGGGAGTGCCGCACTGTCAGAGGGTCGGTACTGAGGGAGTGCTGCACTGTCAGAGGGTCAGTACTGAGGGAGTGCTGCACTGTCAGAGGGTCAGTACTGAGGGAGTGCTGCACTGTCAGAGGGTCAGTACAGAGGGAGAGCCGCACTGTCAGAGGGTCAGTACTGAGGGAGTGCTGCACTGTCAGAGGGTCAGTACTGAAGGAATGCCGAACTGTCAGAGGGTCAGTACTGAGGGAGTGCTGCACTGTCAGAGGGTCAGTACTGAGGGAGCGCCGCACTGTCAGAGGGTCAGTACTGAGGGAGCGCTGCACTGTCAGAGGGTCAGTACTGAGGGAGTGCCGCACTGTCAGAGGGTCAGTACTGAGGGAGTGCCGCACTGTCAGAGGGTCAGTACTGAGGGAGTGTCGCACTGTCAGAGAGTCAGTACTGAGGGAGTGCCGCACTGTCAGAGGGTCAGTCCTGAGGGAGTGCCGCACTGTCAGAGAGTCAGTCCTGAGGGAGTGCTGCACTGTCAGAGAGTCAGTCCTGAGGGAGTGCTGCACTGTCAGAGAGTCAGTACTGAGGGAGTGCCGCACTGTCAGAGGGTCAGTACTGAGGGAGTGCCGCACTGTCAGAGGGTCAGTACTGAGGGAGTGCTGCACTGTCAGAGGGTCAGTACTGAGTGAGTGCCGCACTGTCAGAGGGTCAGTACTGAGGGAGTGCCGCAGTGTCAGAGGGTCAGTACTGAGGGAGTGCCGCACTGTCAGAGGGTCAGCACTGAGGGAGTGCCGCACTGTCAGAGGGTCAGCACTGAGGGAGTGCTGCACTGTCAGAGGGTCAGTACTGAGGGAGTGCCGCACTGTCAGAGGGTCAGCACTGAGGGAGTGCCGCACTGTCAGAGGGTCAGTACTGAGGGAGTGCCGCACTGTCAGAGGGTCAGTACTGAGGGAGCGCTGCACTGTCAGAGTGTCAGTGCTGAGGGAGTGCTGCACTGTCAGAGTGTCAGTACTGAGGGAGTGCCGCACTGTCAGAGTGTCAGTACTGAGGGAGTGCCGCACTGTCAGAGGGTCAGCACTGAGGGAGTGCCGCACTGTCAGAGGGTCAGCACTGAGGGAGTGCCGCACAGTCAGAGGGTCAGTACTGAGGGAGTGCTGCACTGTCAGAGGGTCAGTACTGAGGGAGTGCTGCACTGTCAGAGGGTCAGTACTGAGGGAGTGCTGCACTGTCAGAGGGTCAGTACTGAGGGAGTGCCGCACTGTCAGAGGGTCAGTACTGAAGGAATGCCGCACTGTCAGAGGGTCAGTACTGAGGGAGTGCCGCACTGTCAGAGGGTCAGTACTGAGGCAGTGCCGCACTGTCAGAGGGTCAGTACTGAGGCAGTGCCGCACTGTCAGAGGGTCAGTACTGAAGGAATGCCGCACTGTCAGAGGGTCAGTACTGAGGGAGTGCCGCACTGTCAGAGGGTTAGTACTGAGGGAGCGCCGCACTGTCAGAGGGTCAGTACTGAAGGAATGCCGCACTGTCAGAGGGT
>NC_092711.1:308026-330526 GCF_047496885.1 Scyliorhinus torazame | reverse complement strand
ACAGTGCGGCACTCCCTCAGTACTGACCATCTGACAGTGCGGCACTCCCTCAGTACTGACCCTCTGACAGTGCAGCACTCCCGCAGTACTGACCCTCTGACAGTGCAGCACTCCCTCAGTACTGACCCTCTGACAGTGCGGCACTCCCTCAGTACTGACCCTCTGACAGTGCGACACTCCCTCAGTACTGACCCTCTGACAGTGCAGCGCTCCCTCAGTACTGACCCTCTGACAGTGCGGCACTGCCTCAGTACTGACCCTCTGACAGTGCGGCACTCCCTCAGTACTGACCCTCTGACAGTGCGGCATTCCTTCAGTACTGACCCTCTGACAGTGCGGCGCTCCCTCAGTACTAACCCTCTGACAGTGCGGCACTCCCTCAGTACTGACCCTCTGACAGTGCGGCATTCCTTCAGTACTGACCCTCTGACAGTGCGGCACTGCCTCAGTACTGACCCTCTGACAGTGCGGCACTGCCTCAGTACTGACCCTCTGACAGTGCGGCACTCCCTCAGTACTGACCCTCTGACAGTGCGGCATTCCTTCAGTACTGACCCTCTGACAGTGCGGCACTCCCTCAGTACTGACCCTCTGACAGTGCAGCACTCCCTCAGTACTGACCCTCTGACAGTGCAGCACTCCCTCAGTACTGACCCTCTGACAGTGCAGCACTCCCTCAGTACTGACCCTCTGACTGTGCGGCACTCCCTCAGTGCTGACCCTCTGACAGTGCGGCACTCCCTCAGTGCTGACCCTCTGACAGTGCGGCACTCCCTCAGTACTGACACTCTGACAGTGCGGCACTCCCTCAGTACTGACACTCTGACAGTGCAGCACTCCCTCAGCACTGACACTCTGACAGTGCAGCGCTCCCTCAGTACTGACCCTCTGACAGTGCGGCACTCCCTCAGTACTGACCCTCTGACAGTGCGGCACTCCCTCAGTGCTGACCCTCTGACAGTGCGGCACTCCCTCAGTACTGACCCTCTGACAGTGCAGCACTCCCTCAGTGCTGACCCTCTGACAGTGCGGCACTCCCTCAGTGCTGACCCTCTGACAGTGCGGCACTCCCTCAGTACTGACCCTCTGACACTGCGGCACTCCCTCAGTACTGACCCTCTGACAGTGCGGCACTCACTCAGTACTGACCCTCTGACAGTGCAGCACTCCCTCAGTACTGACCCTCTGACAGTGCGGCACTCCCTCAGTACTGACCCTCTGACAGTGCGGCACTCCCTCAGTACTGACTCTCTGACAGTGCAGCACTCCCTCAGGACTGACTCTCTGACAGTGCAGCACTCCCTCAGGACTGACTCTCTGACAGTGCGGCACTCCCTCAGGACTGACCCTCTGACAGTGCGGCACTCCCTCAGTACTGACTCTCTGACAGTGCGACACTCCCTCAGTACTGACCCTCTGACAGTGCGGCACTCCCTCAGTACTGACCCTCTGACAGTGCGGCACTCCCTCAGTACTGACCCTCTGACAGTGCAGCGCTCCCTCAGTACTGACCCTCTGACAGTGCGGCGCTCCCTCAGTACTGACCCTCTGACAGTGCAGCACTCCCTCAGTACTGACCCTCTGACAGTTCGGCATTCCTTCAGTACTGACCCTCTGACAGTGCAGCACTCCCTCAGTACTGACCCTCTGACAGTGCGGCTCTCCCTCTGTACTGACCCTCTGACAGTGCAGCACTCCCTCAGTACTGACCCTCTGACAGTGCAGCACTCCCTCAGTACTGACCCTCTGACAGTGCAGCACTCCCTCAGTACCGACCCTCTGACAGTGCGGCACTCCCTCAGTACTGACCCTCTGACAGTGCGGCACTCCCTCAGTACTGACCCTCTGACTGTGCGGCACTCCCTCAGTGCTGACCCTCTGACAGTGCGGCACTCCCTCAGTGCTGACCCTCTGACAGTGCGGCACTCCCTCAGCACTGACACTCTGACAGTGCAGCGCTCCCTCAGTACTGACCCTCTGACAGTGCAGCACTCCCTCAGTGCTGACCCTCTGACAGTGCGGCACTCCCTCAGTGCTGACCCTCTGACAGTGCGGCACTCCCTCAGTACTGACCCTCTGACACTGCGGCACTCACTCAGTACTGACCCTCTGACAGTGCAGCACTCCCTCAGTACTGACCCTCTGACAGTGCGGCACTCCCTCAGTGCTGACCCTCTGACAGTGCGGCACTCTCTCAGTGCTGACCCTCTGACAGTGCGGCACTCCCTCAGCACTGACACTCTGACAGTGCAGCGCTCCCTCAGTACTGACCCTCTGACAGTGCGGCACTCCCTCAGTACTGACCCTCTGACAGTGCGGCACTCCCTCAGTGCTGACCCTCTGACAGTGCGGTACTCCCTCAGTACTGACCCTCTGACAGTGCGGCACTCCCTCAGTGCTGACCCTCTGACAGTGCGGCACTCCCTCAGTACTGACCCTCAGACAGTACGTCACTCCCTCAGTCCTGACCCTCTGACAGTGCGGCACTCCCTCAGTGCTGACCCTCTGACAGTGCGGCGCTCCCTCAATACTGACCTTGTGACAGTGAGGCGCTCCCTCAGTACTGACCCTCTGACAGTGCAGCACTCCCTCTGTACTGACCCTCTGACAGTGCGGCGCTCCCTCAGTACTGACCCTCTGACAGTGCGGCACTCCCTCAGTACTGACCCTCTGACAGTGCAGCACTCCCTCAGTACTGACCCTCTGACAGTGCGGCGCTCCCTCAGTACTGACCCTCTGACAGGGCAGCACTCCCTCAGGACTGACTCTCTGACAGTGCGGCACTCCCTCAGGACTGACCCTCTGACAGTGCGGCACTCCCTCAGTACTGACTCTCTGACAGTGCGACACTCCCTCAGTACTGACCCTCTGACAGTGCGGCACTCCCTCAGTACTGACCCTCTGACAGTGCGGCACTCCCTCAGTCCTGACCCTCTGACAGTGCGGCACTCCCTCAGTACTGACCCTCTGACAGTGCAGCACTCCCTCAGTACTGACCCTCTGACAGTGCGGCACTCCCTCAGGACTGACCCTCTGACAGTGCGGCACTCCCTCAGTACTGACTCTCTGACAGTACGTCACTCCCTCAGTCCTGTCCCTCTGACAGTGCGGCACTCCCTCAGTACTGACCCTCTGACAGTGCGGCACTCCCTCAGTACTGACCATCTGACAGTGCAGCACTCCCTCAGTACTCACCCTCTGACAGTGCGGCACTCCCTCAGGACTGACTCTCTGACAGTGCGGCACTCCCTCAGGACTGACTCTCTGACAGTGCGGCACTCCCTCAGTCCTGACCCTCTGACAGTGCGGCACTCCCACAGGACTGACCCTCTGACAGTGCGGCACTCCCTCAGTACTGACCCTCTGACAGGGCGGCACTCCCTCAGGACTGACCCTCTGACAGTGTGACACTCCATCAGAACTGACCCTCTGACAGTGCGGCGCTCCCTCAGTACTGACCCTCTGACAGTGCAGCACTCCCTCAGTACTGACCCTCTGACAGTGCGGCACTCCCTCAGTACTGACCCACTGACAGTGCGGCACTCCATCAGTGCTGACCATCTGACAGTGCAGCACTCCCTCAGGACTCACCCACTGACAGTGCGGCACTCCCTCAATACTGACCCTCTGACAGTGCGGCACTCCCTCAGTACTGACCCTCTGACAGTGCGGCACTCCCTCAGTACTGACCCTCTGACAGTGCAGCACTCCCTCAGGACTCACCCACTGACAGTGCGGCACTCCCTCAGTACTGACCCTCTGACAGTGCGGCGCTCCATCAGTCCTGACCCTCTGACAGTGCAGCACTCCCTCAGTACTGACCCTCAGACAGTACGTCATTCCCTCAGTACTGACCCTCTGACAGTGCAGCACTCCCTCAGTACTGACCCTCTGACAGTGCGGCACTTCCTCAGTACTGACCCTCTGACAGTGCGTCACTCCCTCTGTACGGACCCTCTGACAGTGCAGCATTCCCTCAGTACTGACCCTCTGACAGTGCAGCACTTCCTCAGTACTGACTCTCTGACAGTGCGACACTTCCTCAGTACTGACCCTCTGACAGTGCGACACTCCCTCAGTACTGACCCTCTGACAGTGCAGCACTCCCTCAGTACTGACCCTCTGACAGTGCGACACTCCCTCAGTACTGACCCTCTGACAGTGCGGCACTCCCTCAGTACTAACGTTCTGACAGTGCGTCACTCCCTCAGTACTGACCCTCTGACAGTGCGGCACTCCCTCAGTTCTGACCCTCTGACAGTGCGGCACTCCCCCAGTACTGACCCTCTGACAGCGCGGCACTCCCTCAGTACTGACCCTCTGACAGTGCGGCACTCCCTCAGTACTGACCCTCTGACAGCGCGGCACTCCCTCAGCGCATACCCTCTGACAGTGCGGCAATCCCTCAGTACTGACCCTCTGACAGTGCGGCACTCCCTCAGGACTGACTCTCTGACAGTGCGGCACTCCCTCAGTCCTGACCCTCTGACAGTGCGGCACTCCCTCAGGACTGACCCTCTGACAGTGCGGCACTCCCTCAGTACTGACCCTCTGACAGGGCGGCACTCCCTCAGGACTGACCCTCTGACAGTGTGACACTCCATCAGAACTGACCCTCTGACAGTGCAGCGCTCCCTCAGTACTGACCCGCTGACAGTGCAGCGCTCCCTCAGGACTGACCCTCTGACAGTGCGGCGCTCCCTCAGTACTGACCCTCTGACAGTGCGGCGCTCCCTCAGTACTGACCCCCTGACATTGCAACAATCCCTCAGTACTGACGCTCTGACAGTGCAGCACTCCCTCAGTACTGACCCTCTGACAGTGCGGCGCTCCCTCAGTACTGACCCTCTGACAGTGCGGCGCTCCCTCAGTACTGACCCTCTGACAGTGCGGCGCACCCTCAGTACTGACCCTCTGACAGTGCAGCACTCCCTCAGTACTGACCCTCTGACAGTGCAGCACTCCCTCAGTACTGACCCTCTGACAGTGCTGCACTCCCTCAGTACTGACCCTCTGACAGTGCAGCGCTCCCTCAGTACTGACCCTCTGACAGTGCGTCGCTCCCTCTGTACTGACCATCTGACAGTGCGGCACTCACTCTGTACTGACCCTCGGACAGTGCAGCACTCCCTCAGTACTGACTCTCTGACAGTGCGACACTCCCTCAGTACTGACCCTCTGACAGTGCAGCACTCCCTCAGTACTGACCCTCTGACAGTGCGACACTCCCTCAGTACCGACCCTCTGACAGTGCAGCACTCCCTCAGTACTGACCGTCTGACAGTGCGGCACTCCCTCAGAACTGACCCTCTGACAGTGCGGCGCTCCCTCAGTACTGACCCTCTGACAGTGCGGCACTCCCTCAGTACTGACCCACTGACAGTGCGGCACTCCATCAGTGCTGACCATCTGACAGTGCAGCACTCCCTCAGGACTCACCCACTGACAGTGCGGCACTCCCTCAATACTGACCCTCTGACAGTGCGGCACTCCCTCAGTACTGACCCTTTGACAGTGCGGCACTCCCTCAGTACTGACCCTCTGACAGTGCAGCACTCCCTCAGGACTCACCCACTGACAGTGCGGCACTCCCTCAGTACTGACCCTCTGACAGTGCGGCGCTCCATCAGTCCTGACCCTCTGACAGTGCAGCACTCCCTCAGTACTGACCCTCAGACAGTACGTCATTCCCTCAGTACTGACCCTCTGACAGTGCAGCACTCCCTCAGTACTGACCCTCTGACAGTGCGGCACTTCCTCAGTACTGACCCTCTGACAGTGCGTCACTCCCTCTGTACGGACCCTCTGACAGTGCAGCATTCCCTCAGTACTGACCCTCTGACAGTGCAGCACTTCCTCAGTACTGACTCTCTGACAGTGCGACACTTCCTCAGTACTGACCCTCTGACAGTGCGACACTCCCTCAGTACTGACCCTCTGACAGTGCAGCACTCCCTCAGTACTGACCCTCTGACAGTGCGACACTCCCTCAGGAATGACCCTCTGACAGTGCAGCACTCCCTCAGTACTGACCCTCTGACAGTGCGACACTCCCTCAGTACTGACCCTCTGACAGTGCGACACTCCCTCAGTACTGACCCTCTGACAGTGCGGCGCTCCCTCAGTACTGACCCTCTGACAGTGCGGCACTCCCTCAGTACTGACCCTCTGACAGTGCAGCACTCCCTCAGTACTGACCCTCTGACAGTGCGACACTCCCTCAGTACTGACCCTCTGACAGTGCAGCACTCCCTCAGTACTGACCCTCTGACAGTGCGGCTCTCCCTCAGAACTGACCCTCTGACAGTGCGGCACTCCCTCAGAACTGACCCTCTGACAGTGCGGCGCTCCCTCAGTACTGACCCTCTGACAGTGCGGCACTCCCTCAGTACTGACCCACTGACAGTGCGGCACTCCATCAGTGCTGACCATCTGACAGTGCAGCACTCCCTCAGGACTCACCCACTGACAGTGCGGCACTCCCTCAATACTGACCCTCTGACAGTGCGGCACTCCCTCAGTACTGACCCTCTGACAGTGCGGCACTCCCTCAGTACTGACCCTCTGACAGTGCAGCACTCGCTCAGGACTCACCCGCTGACAGTGCGGCACTCCCTCAGTACTGACCCTCTGACAGTGCGGCGCTCCATCAGTCCTGACCCTCTGACAGTGCAGCACTCCCTCAGTACTGACCCTCAGACAGTACGTCATTCCCTCAGTACTGACCCTCTGACAGTGCAGCACTCCCTCAGTACTGACCCTCTGACAGTGCGGCACTTCCTCAGTACTGACCCTCTGACAGTGCGTCACTCCCTCTGTACGGACCCTCTGACAGTGCAGCATTCCCTCAGTACTGACCCTCTGACAGTGCAGCACTTCCTCAGTACTGACCCTCTGACAGTGCGGCACGCCCTCAGTACTGACCCACTGACAGTGCGGCACTCCCTCAGTACTGACCCTCTGACAGTGCGGCACTCCCTCAGTACTGACCCTCTGACAGTGCGGCACTCCCTCAGTACTGACCCTCTGACAGTGCGGCACTCCCTCAGTACTGACCCTCTGACAGTGCGGCACTCCCTCAGTACTGACCCTCTGGCAGTGCAGCGCTCCCACAGTACTGACCCTCTGACAGTGCAGCACTCCCTCAGTACTGACCCTCTGACAGTGCGGCACTCCCTCAGTACTGACCCTCTGACAGTACGGCACTCCCTCAGTACTGACCCTCTGACAGTGCGGCGCTCCCTCAGTACTGACACTCTGACAGTGCGGCTCCCCCTCAGTACTGACCCTCAGTTAGTGCAGCGCTCCCTCAGTACTGACCCTCTGACAGTGCGGCGCTCCCTCAGTACTGACCCTCTGACAGTGCGAGACTCCCTCAGTACTGACCCTCTGTTAGTGCAGCACTCCCTCAGTACTGGCACTCGGACAGTGCAGCACTCCCTCAGTACTGACCCTCTGACAGTGTGGCACTCCCTCAGTACTGACCCTCGGACAGTGCGGCACTCCCTCAGTACTGACCCTCTGACAGTGCGGCACTGCCTCAGTACTGACCCTCTGACAGTGCGGCGCTCCCTCAGCACTGACCCTCTGACAGTGCGGCACTCCCTCAGTACTGACCCTCTGACAGTTTGGCACTCCCTCAGTACTGACCCTCGGACAGTGCGGCACTCCCTCAGTACTGACCCTCTGACAGTGCGGCACTCCCTCAGTACTGACCCCCTGATAGTGTGGCACTCCCTCAGTACTGACCCTCTGACAGTGCGGCACTCCCTCAGTACTGACCCTCTGACAGTGCGGCACTCCCTCAGTCCTGACCCTCTGACAGTGCAGCGCAGCCTCAGTACTGACCCTCTGACAGTGCAGCACTCCCTCAGTACTGACCCTCTGACAGTGCAGCACTCCCTCAGTACTGACCCTCTGACAGTGCGGCACTCCCTCAGTACTAACCCTCTGACAGTGCAGCACTCCCTCAGTACTGACCCTCTGACAGTGCGGCACTCCCTCAGTACTGACCCTCTGACAGTGCAGCACTCCCTCAGTTCTAACCTTCTGACAGTGCGGCACTCCCTCAGTACTGACCCTCTGACAGTGCGGCACTCCCTCAGGGCTGACCCTCTGACAGTGCTGCGCTCCCTCAGTACTGAACCTCTGACAGTGCGGCACTCCCTCAGTACTGACCCTCTGACAGTGCGACACTCCCTCAGTACTGACCCTCTGACAGTGCGGCACTCCCTCAGTACTGACCCTCTGACAGTGCGGCACTCCCTCAGTACTGACCTCTGACAGTGCGGCGCTCCCTCAGTACTGACCCTCTGACAGTGCGGCACTCCCTCAGTACTGACCCTCTGACAGTGCGACACTCCCTCAGTACTGACCCTCTGACAGTGCGGCACTCCCTCAGTACTGACCCTCTGACAGTGCGGCACTCCCTCAGTACTGACCCTCTGACAGTGCGGCGCTCCCTCATTACTGACCCACTGACAGTGCGGCACTCCCTCATTACTGACCCACTGACAGTGCGGCACTCCCTCAGTACTGACCCTCTGACAGTGCGGCGCTCCCTCATTACTGACCCACTGACAGTGCGGCACTCCCTCAGTACTGACCCTCTGACAGTGCGGCACTCCCTCGGTACTGACCCTCTGACAGTGCGGCGCTACCTCAGTACCAACCCTTTGACAGTGCGGCGCTCCCTCGGTCCTGACCCTCTGACAGTGCGGCACTCCCTAAGTACTGACCCTCTGACAGTGCGGCACTCCCTCAGTACTGACCCTCTGACAGTGCGGCACTCCCTCAGTACTGACCCTCTGACAGTTCGGCACTCCCTCAGTACTTACCGTCTGACAGTGCGGCACTCCCTCAGTACTGACCCTCTGACAGTGCGGCACTCACTCAGTACTGACCCTCTGACAGTGCGGCACTCCCTCAGTACTGACCCTCTGACAGTGCGGCACTCCCTCAGTACTAACCCTATGACAGTGCAGCACTCCCTCAGTACTGACCCTCTGACAGTGCAGCACTCCCTCAGGACTGACCTCTGACAGCGCGACACTCCCTCAATACTGACCCTCTGACAGTGCGGCACTCCCTCAGTACTGACCCTCTGACAGTGCGGCACTCCCTCAGTACTGACCCTCTGACAGTGCAGCACTCCCTCAGGACTCACCCACTGACAGTGCGGCACTCCCTCAGTACTGACCCTCTGACAGTGCAGCACTCCCTCAGTACTGACCCTCAGACAGTACGTCATTCCCTCAGTACTGACCCTCTGACAGTGCAGCACTCCCTCAGTACTGACCCTCTGACAGTGCGGCACTTCCTCAGTACTGACCCTCTGACAGTGCGTCACTCCCTCTGTACGGACCCTCTGACAGTGCAGCATTCCCTCAGTACTGACCCTCTGACAGTGCAGCACTTCCTCAGTACTGACCCTCTGACAGTGCGGCACGCCCTCAGTACTGACCCACTGACAGTGCGGCACTCCCTCAGTACTGACCCTCTGACAGTGCGGCACTCCCTCAGTACTGACCCTCTGGCAGTGCAGCGCTCCCACAGTACTGACCCTCTGACAGTGCAGCGCTCCCTCAGTACTGACCCTCTGACAGTGCGGCGCTCCCTCAGTACTGACACTCTGACAGTGCGGCTCCCCCTCAGTACTGACCCTCAGTTAGTGCAGCGCTCCCTCAGTACTGACCCTCTGACAGTGCGGCGCTCCCTCAGTACTGACCCTCTGACAGTGCGAGACTCCCTCAGTACTGACCCTCTGACAGTGCGGCGCTCCCTCAGTACCAACCCTTTGACAGTGCGGCGCTCCCTCGGTCCTGACCCTCTGACAGTGCGGCACTCCCTTAGTACTGACCCTCTGACAGTGCGGCACTCCCTCAGTACTGACCCTCTGACAGTGCGGCACTCCCTCAGTACTGACCCTCTGACAGTTCGGCACTCCCTCAGTACTTACCGTCTGACAGTGCGGCACTCCCTCAGTACTGACCCTCTGACAGTGCGGCACTCACTCAGTACTGACCCTCTGACAGTGCGGCACTCCCTCAGTACTGACCCTCTGACAGTGCGGCACTCCCTCAGTACTAACCCTATGACAGTGCAGCACTCCCTCAGTACTGACCCTCTGACAGTGCAGCACTCCCTCAGGACTGACCTCTGACAGCGCGACACTCCCTCAATACTGACCCTCTGACAGTGCGGCACTCCCTCAGTACTGACCCTCTGACAGTGCGGCACTCCCTCAGTACTGACCCTCTGACAGTGCAGCACTCCCTCAGGACTCACCCACTGACAGTGCGGCACTCCCTCAGTACTGACCCTCTGACAGTGCAGCACTCCCTCAGTACTGACCCTCAGACAGTACGTCATTCCCTCAGTACTGACCCTCTGACAGTGCAGCACTCCCTCAGTACTGACCCTCTGACAGTGCGGCACTTCCTCAGTACTGACCCTCTGACAGTGCGTCACTCCCTCTGTACGGACCCTCTGACAGTGCAGCATTCCCTCAGTACTGACCCTCTGACAGTGCAGCACTTCCTCAGTACTGACCCTCTGACAGTGCGGCACGCCCTCAGTACTGACCCACTGACAGTGCGGCACTCCCTCAGTACTGACCCTCTGACAGTGCGGCACTCCCTCAGTACTGACCCTCTGACAGTGCGGCACTCCCTCAGTACTGACCCTCTGACAGTGCGGCACTCCCTCAGTACTGACCCTCTGACAGTGCGGCACTCCCTCAGTACTGACCCTCTGGCAGTGCAGCGCTCCCACAGTACTGACCCTCTGACAGTGCAGCACTCCCTCAGTACTGACCCTCTGACAGTGCGGCACTCCCTCAGTACTGACCCTCTGACAGTACGGCACTCCCTCAGTACTGACCCTCTGACAGTGCGGCGCTCCCTCAGTACTGACACTCTGACAGTGCGGCTCCCCCTCAGTACTGACCCTCAGTTAGTGCAGCGCTCCCTCAGTACTGACCCTCTGACAGTGCGGCGCTCCCTCAGTACTGACCCTCTGACAGTGCGAGACTCCCTCAGTACTGACCCTCTGTTAGTGCAGCACTCCCTCAGTACTGACCCTCTGACAGTGTGGTACTCCCTCAGTACTGACCCTCGGACAGTGCGGCACTCCCTCAGTACTGACCCTCTGACAGTGTGGCACTCCCTCAGTACTGACCCTCGGACAGTGCGGCACTCCCTCAGTACTGACCCTCTGACAGTGCGGCACTCCCTCAGTACTGACCCTCTGACAGTGCGGCGCTCACTCAGCACTGACCCTCTGACAGTGCGGCACTCCCTCAGTACTGACCCTCTGACAGTGTGGCACTCCCTCAGTACTGACCCTCGGACAGTGCGGCACTCCCTCAGTACTGACCCTCTGACAGTGCGGCACTCCCTCAGTACTGACCCCCTGATAGTGTGGCACTCCCTCAGTACTGACCCTCTGACAGTGCGGCACTCCCTCAGTACTGACCCTCTGACAGTGCGGCACTCCCTCAGTCCTGACCCTCTGACAGTGCAGCGCAGCCTCAGTACTGACCCTCTGACAGTGCAGCACTCCCTCAGTACTGACCCTCTGACAGTGCAGCACTCCCTCAGTACTGACCCTCTGACAGTGCGGCACTCCCTCAGTACTGACCCTCTGACAGTGCAGCACTCCCTCAGTACTGACCCTCTGACAGTGCGGCACTCCCTCAGTACTGACCCTCTGACAGTGCAGCACTCCCTCAGTTCTAACCTTCTGACAGTGCGGCACTCCCTCAGTACTGACCCTCTGACAGTGCGGCACTCCCTCAGGACTGACCCTCTGACAGTGCTGCGCTCCCTCAGTACTGAACCTCTGACAGTGCGGCACTCCCTCAGTACTGACCCTCTGACAGTGCGACACTCCCTCAGTACTGACCCTCTGACAGTGCGGCACTCCCTCAGTACTGACCCTCTGACAGTGCGGCACTCCCTCAGTACTGACCCTCTGACAGTGCGGCGCTCCCTCAGTACTGACCCTCTGACAGTGCGGCACTCCCTCAGTACTGACCCTCTGACAGTGCGACACTCCCTCAGTACTGACCCTCTGACAGTGCGGCACTCCCTCAGTACTGACCCTCTGACAGTGCGGCACTCCCTCAGTACTGACCCTCTGACAGTGCGGCGCTCCCTCATTACTGACCCACTGACAGTGCGGCACTCCCTCATTACTGACCCACTGACAGTGCGGCACTCCCTCAGTACTGACCCTCTGACAGTGCGGCGCTCCCTCATTACTGACCCACTGACAGTGCGGCACTCCCTCAGTACTGACCCTCTGACAGTGCGGCACTCCCTCGGTACTGACCCTCTGACAGTGCGGCGCTACCTCAGTACCAACCCTTTGACAGTGCGGCGCTCCCTCGGTCCTGACCCTCTGACAGTGCGGCACTCCCTCAGTACTGACCCTCTGACAGTGCGGGACTCCGTCAGTACTGACCCTCTGACAGTGCGGCACTCCCTCAGTACTGACCCTCTGACAGTTCGGCACTCCCTCAGTACTTACCGTCTGACAGTGCGGCACTCCCTCAGTACTGACCCTCTGACAGTGCGGCACTCACTCAGTACTGACCCTCTGACAGTGCGGCACTCCCTCAGTACTGACCCTCTGACAGTGCGGCACTCCCTCAGTACTAACCCTATGACAGTGCAGCACTCCCTCAGTACTGACCCTCTGACAGTGCAGCACTCCCTCAGGACTGACCTCTGACAGTGCGGCACTCCCTCAGGACTGACCTCTGACAGTGCGGCACTCCCTCAGTATTGACCCTCTGACAGTGGGGCACTCCCTCAGTACTGACCCTCTGACAGTGCGGCACTCCCTCGGTACTGACCCTCTGACAGTGCTGTGCTCCCTCAGTACTGACCCTCTGACAGTGCGGCACTCCCTCAATTCTGACTCTCTGACAGTGCGGCACTCCCTCAGTACTGACCCTCTGACAGTGCAGCACTCCCTCAGTACTGACCCTCTGACAGTGCGGCACTCCCTCAATACTGACCCTCTGACAGTGCAGCACTCCCTCAGTACTGACCCTCTGACAGTGCGTCACTCCCTCAGTACTGATCCTCTGACAATGCGGCACTCCCTCAGTACTGACCCTCTGACAGTGCAACGCTCCCTCAGTACTGACCCTCTGACAGTGCAGCACTCCCTCAGTACTGACCCTCTGACAGTGCGGCACTCCCTCAATACTGACCCTCTGACAGTGCAGCACTCCCTCAGTACTGACCCTCTGACAGTGCGTCACTCCCTCAGTACTGATCCTCTGACAATGCGGCACTCCCTCAGTACTGACCCTCTGACAGTGCAGCACTCCCTCAGTACTGACCCTCTGACAGTGCGGCACTCCCTCAGTACTGACCCTCTGACAGTGCGGCAGTCCCTCAATACTGGCCCTCTGACAGTGCGGCTCTCCGTCAGTACTGACCCTCTGACAGTGCGGCACTCCCCTGACAGTGCGGCACTCCCCTGACAGTGCGGCACTCCCCTGACAGTGCGGCACTCTCTCAGTACTGACCTGAATATCCTGTCATTTTTTTTCTGTAGTTTACGGTTTGGGATCACGATTCCAATGGAAAACACGATTATATCGGAGAATTCTTCACTACATTCAGCGAAATGCAGAACGCAAAGTTAGGAAGACTGGTAAGTGGAACAATATTTGAACAGTAGGAGGCCCATTCAGCCCCTCGAGCCTGTTACACACAAACAGGAGGAGGCCCATTCAGCCCCTCGAGTCTGTTACACAGGAACAGGAGGAGGCCCATTCAGCCCCCCTCCTCGAGTCTGTTACACAGGAACAGGAGGAGGCCCATTCAGCCCCCCCTCCTCGAGTCTGTTACACAGGAACAGCAGGAGGCCCATTCAGCCCCCCCTCCTCGGGTCTGTTACACAGGAACAGGAGGAGGCCCATTCAGCCCCTCGAGCCTGTTTCACACGAACAGGAGGAGGCCCATTCAGCCCCTCGAGCCTCTTACACAGGAACAGGAGGAAGCCCATTCAGCCCCCTCCTCGGGGCACTTACACAGGAACAGGAGGTGGCCCATTCAGCCCACCCTCCTCGAATCTGTTACACATGAACAGGAGGAGGCCCATTCAGCCCCCCCTCCTCGAGCCTGTTACACAGGAACAGGAGGAGGCCCATTCAGCCCCCCCTCCACGAGTCTGTAACACAGGAACAGGAGGTGGCCCATTCAGCCCCTCGAGCCTGTTACACAGGAACAAGAGGAGGCCCATTCAGCCCCCCCTCCTCGAGCCTGTTACACAGGAACAAGAGGAGGCCCATTCAGCCCCCCCTCCTCGGGCCTGTTACACAGGAACAGGAGGAGACCCATTCAGCCCCCCCTCCTCGAGTCTGTTACACAGGAACAGGAGGAGGCCCATTCAGCCCCCCCTCCTCGAGTCTGTTACACAGGAACAGGAGGAGGCCCATTCAGCCCCCTCCTCGAGTCTGTTACACAGGAACAGGAGGGGGCCCATTCAGCCCCTCGAGTCTGTTACACAGGAACAGGAGGGGACCCATTCAGCCCCTCCTCCTCGAGCCTGCTACATAGGAACAGGAGGAGGCCCATTCAGCCCCCCCCTCCTTGAGTCTGTTACACAGGAACAGGAGGAGGCCCATTCAACCCCCCCTCCTCGAGTCTGTTACACAGGAACAGGAGGTGGCCCATTCAGCCCCCCCTCCTCGAATCTGTTACACAGGAACAGGAGGAGGCCCATTCAGCCCCCCTTCCTCGAGTCTGTTACACAGGAACAGGAGGAGGCCCATTCAGTCCTCCCTCCACGAGTCTGTTACACAGGAACAGGAGGAGGCCCATTCAGCCCCTCCTCGAGTCTGTTACACAGGAACAGGAGGGGGCCCATTCAGCTCCTCGAGTCTGTTACACAGGAACAGGAGGGGACCCATTCAGCCCCTCCTCCTCGAACCTGCTACACAGGAACAGGAGGAGACCCATTCAGCCCCCCCTCCTCGGGTCTGTTACACAGGAACAGGAGGAGGCCAATTCAGCCCCTCCTCCTCGAGCCTGTTACACAGGAACAGGAGAAGGCCCATTCAGCCCCCTCCTCGAGTCTGTTACACAGGAACAGGAGGGGGCCCATTCAGCTCCTCGAGTCTGTTACACAGGAACAGGAGGGGACCCATTCAGCCCCTCCTCCTCGAACCTGCTACACAGGAACAGGAGGAGACCCATTCAGCCCCCCCTCCTCGAGTCTTTTACACAGGAACAGGAGGAGGCCCATTCAGCCCCCTCCTCGAGCCTGTTACACAGGAACAGGAGGAGGTCCATTCAGACCCTCCTCCTCGAGCCTGTTACACTGGAACAGGAGGAGGCCCATTCAGCCCCCTCCTCGAGTCTGTTACACAGGAACAGGAGGAGGCCCATTCAGCCCCCTCCTCGAGTCTGTTACACAGGAACAGGAGGAGACCCATTCAGCCCCCTCCTCGAGTCTGTTACACAGGAACAGGAGGAGGCCCATTCAGCCCCTCGAGCCTGTTACACAGGAACAGGAGAAGGCCCATTCAGCCCCCTCCTCGAGTCTGTTACACAGGAACAGGAGGGGACCCATTCAGCCCCTCGAGTCTGTTACACAGGAACAGGAGGGGACCCATTCAACCCCCCCTCCTCGAGTCTGTTACACAGGAACAGGAGGAGGCCCATTCAGCCCCTCCCCTCCTCGAGTCTGTCACACAGGAACAGGAGGAGGCCCATTCAGCCCCCCCCCCTCGAGCCTGTCACACAGGAACAGGAGGAGGCCCATTCAGCCCACCTCCTCGAGACTGTTACACAGGAACAGGAGGAGGCCCATTCGGCCCCTCAAGCCTGTTACAGAGGAACAGGAGGAGGCCCATTCAGCCCCCCTCCTCGAGTCTCTCACACAGGAACAGGAGGAGGCCCATTCAGCCCCTAGAACATGTTTAGCTTGGAACTGTGAACAGTCACCCAGTATAGCAACAGGTGGATATATTTATTCTTCGTGTCTAATAATGGATTTGTCTCTCACACTCTCTCTCCCTCTGTCTCCCTCCATCTCTCCCTGTCTCTCTCTATTTCTCTGTCTCTCTCTCTCTCTGGCTCTCCCTGTCTCTCGCTCTCTGTCTCTCTCTTTCCCGACTCTTTCTGTCTCCCTCCCTCTCTCCCTGTCCCTCTCTCTCCCTATCTCTTTCTGTCTCTCTCTCCCTCTCTCCCTGTCTCTCTCTCTGTCTCTCTCTGTGTCTCTCTCTCTCGCTGCCTCTCTTTCTCTGTCTCCCTCTCTCCCTATCTCTTTCTGTCTCCCTCCCTCTCTCCCGCTCTTTCTGTCTCCCTCCCTCTCTCCCTGTCTCTCTCTATTTCTCTGTCTCTCTCTGTCTCTCCCTGTCTCTCTCTCTCTCTCTCTGTCTCTCTCTTTCCCGACTCTTTCTGTCTCACTCCCTCTCTCCCTGTCTCTATCTCTCTCTCTCCCTATCTCTTTCTGTCTCTCTCTCACTCTCTCCCTCCCTCTCTCCCTCCCTCTCTCTCTCTGTCTCTCTCTATGTCTCTCTCTCGCTGCCTCTGTCTCTCTCTCTCTGTCTCCCTCTCTCCCTATCTCTTTCTGTCTCCCTCCCCCTCTCCCTGTCTCTTTCTCTGTCTCCATCTCTCTCGTTATTATTTTTTCTCGTTCCCTCTCTCCCTACAGCTCAGTTGGTCCTGCATCAACCCAAAATATAAGGCAAAGAAACGGAGTTACAAGAACTCTGGTACTGTGACGCTGTTAGAATGTAAGGTGAGAAACCCTTCGGCCCATTCAGGTTCTTGCTAGCCCCATGTCCCATTCCCTAATCACACAGGCGTCGGCGGATTCCCATCATTCTGGCCCAGCCGCACATCACAGTTCATTTTCAATCTACACCCCTCCCTATCTCTGTAACCTCCTCCAGCCCTACAACCCTCCCTATCTCTGTAACCTCCTCCAGCCCCTACACCCCTCCCTATCTCTGTAACCTCCTCCAGTCCCTACACCCCTCCCTATCTCTGTAACCTCCTCCAGCCCCTGCACCCCTCCCTATCTCTGTAACCTCCTCCAGCCCTACAACCCTCCCTATCTCTGTAACCTCCTCCAGCCCCCACATCCCTCCCTATCTCTGTAACCTCCTCCAGCCCCTACAAACCTCCCTATCTCTGTAACCTCCTCCAGCTCCTACAACCCTCCCTATCTCTGTAACATCCTCCAGCCCCTACAACTCTCCCTATCTCTGTAACATCCTCCAGCCCCCTACAACCCTCCCTGTCTCTGTAACCTCCTCCAGCCCCTACAACCCTCCCTATCTCTGTAACCTCCTCCAGCCCCTACAACCCTCCCTATCTCTGTAACCTCCTCCAGCTCCTACAACCCTCCCTATCTCTGTAACCTCCTCCAGTCCCTACAACCCTCCCTATCTCTGTAACCTCCTCCAACACCTACAACCCTCCCTATCTCTGTAACCTCCTCCAGCCCTACAACCCTCCCTATCTCTATAACCTCCTCCAGCCCCTACAACCCTCCCTATCTCTGTAACTTCCTCCAGCCCCTACACCCCTCCCTATCTCTGTAACCTCCTCCAACACCTACAACCCTCCCTATCTCTGTAACATCCTCCAGCCCCCTACACCCCTCCCTATCTCTGCAACATCCTCCAGCCCCCTACAACCCTCCCTGTCTCTGTAACCTCCTCCAACCCCTACACCCCTCCCTATCTCTGTAACCTCCTCCAGCCCCTACACACCTCCCTATCTCTGTAACCTACTCCAGTCCCCTGCAACCCTCCCTATTTCTGTAACCTCCACCATCCCCTACAACCCTCCCTACCTCTGTAACCTCCTCCAACCCCTACACCCCTCCCTATCTCTGTAACCTCCTCCAGCCCCTACAACCCTCCCTATCTCTGTAACCTCCTCCAGCCCCTACAACCCTCCCTATCTCTGTAACCTCCTTCAGCTCCCTACAACCCACCCTATCTCTGTAACCTCCTCCAGCCCCTACAACTCTCCCTATCTCTGTAACCTCCTCCAGCCCCTCCAACCCTCCCTATCTCTGTAACCTCCCTCAGCTCCCTACAACCCACCCTATCTCTTTAACCTCCTCCAGCCCCTACAACCCTCCCTATCTCTGTAACCTCCTCCAGCCTCTACACCCCTCCCTATCTCTGTAAACTCCTCCAGTCCCCTACAACCCTCCCTATCTCTGTAACCTCCTCCAGCCACTACAACCCTCCCTATCTCTGTAAACTCCTCCAGTCCCCTACAACCCTCCCTATCTCTGTAACATCCTCCAGTCACTACACCCCTCCCTATCTCTGTAAACTCCTCCAGTCCCCTACAACCCTCCCTGTCAATATAACATCCTCCAGTCACTACACCCCTCCCTATCTTTGTAACCTCCTCCAGCTCCCTACAAGCCTCCGTATCTCTGTAACCTTCTCCAGATCCTACAACCCTCCCTATCTCTGTAACCTCCACCAATTCCTAAAACCTCCCTATCTCTCTGTCACATTATAGCTGTCTTGTGGTGATATCATGGGCGTGTTGTCATTCACAAGCTGACCACTAGACGTCTCATTTGTATAAAAGTGAATGTTTGAGTCAGGTGACCTCAGACTGGCTGGAGGGAGCTGGAGAGAGGTTGCTTGTGCAAGTTCATGCTGTTATTAATCTGTTGTTTTGTATATAGTTGACCCACAGTTAATGTTAACAAATCCTCCATAGCTTTCGCTACAAGTGTTCTTGTAATATAAATCAGGCCATCCGACCAGGAGCATTACATGGTACCAGGAGCTGGATGGCATTAAACATTGATGGAGCCTTCCACGAGGTCCACAGAGATTTGAAGATCCGGCAGGCTGCAGGAGTTAACAACATGAAAAGTTGTTGAAGCCACCGATTCGTCTCAGATTTCTCGGTCGTGTGGACGACGAGTGGCGTGTGTTGAAACAGCAATTTAATCTGTTTCTTCCTGCGGTAAATTTAGGCGATCAATCAGATTAGCGCAAGGATGGGAATAGAGGGATACGGACGCAGGAAGTGTAGAAGATTGTAGTTTAGTCGGGCAGCATGGTCGGCACGGGCTTGGAGGGCCGAAGGGCCTGTTCCTGTGCTGTACATTTCTTTGTTCTTTGTTTCGTAGCGATGCGCCTAACAGCGGCAGGGTCCCGACGGAATTGCTGTGTTTGACTTTGCAAACGATGAAGGGGGTAAAAAGTTTGACAAAGTCATTCGAAGGTTTGAGGCCCGTTGCATCATTCGGAAGAGTGAAATCTGTGAACGCGATGCATTTAGATCACCTTTAGATCCCATACAGAAGAGTCCATCAATCATTACAGCGCTGATTTCGGGCAGCGCGGTCGAACAGTGGCTAGCACTGTGGCTTCACAGCTCCAGGGTCCCGGGTTCGATTCCCGGCTCGGGTCACTGTCTGTGCGGAGTCTGCACGCTCTCCCCGTGCGTGCGTGGGTTTCCTCCGGGTGCTCCGGTTCCCTCCCACAGTCCAAAGACGTGCAAGTCAGGTGGATTGGCCACGATCAATTGCCCCTCAGTGACCAAAAAGGTTCGGGGGGGATAGGGGGGAAGTGAGGCCTTAAGTGGGTCGGTGCTGACTCGGTGGGCCGAATGGCCTCCTTCTGCACTGTATGTTCTATGAAACGCTTCGGAAATCAGAGGCACAAAGGGACTTGGGAGTCCTTGTTCACGATTCTCTTAAGGTTAACGTGCAGGTTCAGTCGGCAGTTAGGAAGGGAACCAGACTAGCGGCTGGTTTTAGCTCCCTGGGCTAAATCGCTGGCTTTTAAAGCAGACCAAGGCAGGCCAGCAGCACGGTTCAATTCCCGTACCAGCCTCCCCGAACAGGCGCCGGACTGTGGCGACTAGGGGCTTTTCACAGTAACTTCATTGAAGCCGACTTGGGACAATAAGCGAGTTTCATTTCATTTCATTTTCAAATGCAATGTTGCCGTTCATGTCGAGAGGGCTAGAATACAAGACCAGGGATGTACTCCTGAGGCTGCATAAGGCTCGGGTCAGGCCCCATTTGGAGTATTGTGAGCAGTTTTGGGCCCCGTATCTAAGGAAGGATGTGCTGGCCTTGGAAAGGGTCCAGAGGAGGTTCACACGAACGATCCCTGGAATGAAGAGCTTGTCGTATGAGGAACGGTTGAGGACTCTGGGTCAGTACTCGTTGGGAGTTTAGAAGGATGAGGAGGGATCTTATTGAAACTTACAGGATACGGCGAGGCCTGGATAGAGTGGACGTGGAGAGGATGTTTCCACTTGTAGGAAAAACTAGAAGCAGAGGACACCATCTCAGACTAAAGGGACGATCCTTTACAACAGAGACGAGGAGGGATTTCTTCAGCCAGAGGGTGGTGAATCTGTGGGACTCTTTGCCGCAGAAGGCTGTGGAGGCCAAATCACTGAGTGTCTTTAAGACAGAGATAGATAGGCTCTTGATTAATAAGGGGGTCAGGGGTTATGGGGAGAAGGCAGGAGAATGGGGATGAGAAAATATCGGCCATGATTGAATGGCGGAGCAGACTCGATGGGCCGAGTGGCCTAATTCTGCTCCTATGTCGTATGACACTGGTGCCAAAAACCAACTGCAGAGATAGGCGATGAGGAATATCAACTAAGATGATACGAAGATTGCAGGAGTTGCGGACGGTGATGAAGATTGTCAGGGAATACAACAGGATATAGATAGGCCTCAAAATTGGGCGGAGAAATGCGATAAAATAAATGGCATAACCATCAGGAGCAGAGACACCGAGAGGTCTGGGAGTGCAGGTCCACAGATCCTTAAAAGTGGCAGCACAGGTGGAAATGCTGGTGGAGAGAGCGTAAGGTGTGCTTGCCTTCGTAGGACGGGGTATCGAGTCTAAAAGCTCGCAAATTATGTTGCAGTTATGTAGAACGTTGGTCAGGCCACATTTGGAGTACGGAGTCCAATTCAGGTCACCGCACGACCAGAAGGATGTGGAGGCTTTAGAGAGGGTGCAGAGGAGATTTACCAGGATGTTGCCTGGTATGGAGGGCATTAGCTATGAGGAGCGGCTGAATAAACTGGGATTGTTTTCCCGAGCGAGAAGGAGGTGGAGGGGCGACCTGATAGAAGTTATTCGGGGTACAGATAGGGTGAACAGTTGGAGGCTTTTTCCCAGGGCGGAAGTTACAATTACAAGGGGGGACAAGCTCAAGGTGAGGGGCGGGAGGGGGCTGGTGAGTGGAGCTGTGCGGGGGGGAAGTTTGACTATACCGTGTAATACTGCATACCGAGTCAACTTGTCTGATTAGTAAGTTTGCGGACGACACAAAGGTTGGTGGAATTGCGGATAGCGATGAGGACTGTCGGAGGATACAGCAGGATTTAGATCGTCTGGAGACTTGGGCGGAGAGATGGCAGATGGAGTTTAATCCGGACAAATGAAATGAAAATCGCTTATTGTCACAAGTATTGTCAAATGAAGTTACTGTGAAAAGCCCCTAGTCGCCACATTCCGGCGCCTGTTTGGGGAGGCTGGTACGGGAATTGAACCGTGCTGCTGGCCTGCCTTGGTCTGCTTTCAAAGCAAGCAATATAGCACAGGTATGTGAGGTATTGCATTTTGGAAGGTCTAATGCAGGTAGGGAATATACAGTGAATGGTAGAACCCTCAAGAGTATTGAAAGTCAAAGAGATCTAGGTGTACAGGTCCACAGGCCACTGAAAGGGGCTACACAGGTGGAGAAGGTAGTCAAGAAGGCATACGGCATGCTTGCCTTCATTGGCCGGGGCATTGTGGATAAGAATTGGCAAGTCATGTTGCAGCTGTATAGAACCTTAGTTAGGCCACACTTGGAGTATCGTGTTCAATTCTGGTCGCCACACTACCAGAAGGATGTGGAGGCTTTAGAGAGGGTGCAGAAGAGATTTACCAGAATGTTGCCTGGTATGGAGGGCATTAGCTATGAGGAGCGGTTGAATAAACTTGGTTTGTTCTCACTGGAACGACGGAGGTTGAGGGGCGACCTGATAGAGGTCTCTAAAATTATGAGGGGCATAGACAGAGTGGATAGTCAGAGGCTTTTCCCCGGGGTAGAGGGGTCAGTTACTAGGGGGCATAGGTTTAAGGTGCGAGGGGCAAGGTTTAGAGGAGATGTACGAGGCAAGTTTTTTACGCAGAGGGTAGTGGGTGCCTGGAACCCGCTGCCGGAGGAGGTAGTGGAAGCAGGGACGATAGTGACGTTTAAGGGGCATCTTGACAAATACATGAATAGGATGGGAATAGAAGGATACGGACCCAGGAAGTGTAGAAGATTGTAGTTTAGTCGGGCAGTATGGTCGGCACGGGCTTGGAGGGCCGAAGGGCCTGTTCCTGTGCTGTACATTTCTCTGTTGTTGTCTTTGTTGACGAGGAAATCGTCGCGCGCTCTTCCACAACAACGTGATGGATGGCGAATCAATGTCAGAATCAACGTCGGCTGCAGTGTCAGGTAGGTTCGGCAGTTCCTG
>NC_092711.1:200526-303026 GCF_047496885.1 Scyliorhinus torazame | reverse complement strand
CCCTCGGTTAGACCACACTGGGCGCATCGTGCACAGTTCCGGTCTCCGTATCCCTCGGTTAGACCACACTGGGAGCACTGTGCATAGTTCCGGTCTCCCTAGCCCTCGGTTAGACCACACTGGGAGCACCGTGCACAGTTCCGGTCTCCGTATCCCTCGGTTAGACCACACTGGGAGCACCGTGCACAGTTCCGGTCTCCGTATCCCTCGGTTAGACCCCACTGGGACCACCGTGCACAGTTCCGGTCTCCGTATCCCTCGGTTAGACCACACTGGGAGCACCGTGCACAGTTCCAGTCTCCGTATCCCTCGGTTAGACCACACTGGGAGCACCGTGCACAGTTCCAGTCTCCGTATCCCTCGGTTAGACCACACTGGGAGCACCGTGCACAGTTCCGGTCTCCGTATCCCTCGGTTAGACCCACACTGGGAGCACTGTGCACAGTTCCGGTCTCCGTATCCCTCGGTTAGACCAAACTGGGAGCACTGTGCACAGTTCCGGTCACCGTATCCCTCGGTTAGACCACACTGGGAGCACTGTGCACAGTTCTGGCCTCCATATCCCTCGGTTAGACCACACTGGGAGCACTGTGCACAGTTCCGGTCTCCATATCCCTCGGTTAGACCACACTGGGAGCACTGTGCACAGTTCCGGTCACCGTATCCCTCGGTTAGACCACACTGGGAGCACTGTGCACAGTCCTGGTCTCCATATCCCTCGGTTAGACCACACTGGGAGCACCGTGCACAGTTCCGGTCTCCGTATCCCTCTGTTAGACCACACTTAGAGCACGGTGCACAGTTCCGGTCTCCGTATCCCTCGGTTAGACCACACTGGGAGCACTGTGCACAGTTCCGGTCTCCGTATCCCTCTGTTAGACCACACTTAGAGCACTGTGCACAGTTCCGGTCTCCGTATCCCTCGGTTAGACCACACTGGGAGCACCGTGCACAGTTCCGGTCTCCGTATCCCTCGGTTAGACCCACACTGGGAGCACTGTGCACAGTTCCGGTCTCCGTATCCCTCGGTTAGACCAAACTGGGAGCACTGTGCACAGTTCCGGTCACCGTATCCCTCGGTTAGACCACACTGGGAGCACTGTGCACAGTTCCAGTCTCCCTATCCCTCGGTTAGACCAAACTGGGAGCATCGTGCACAGTTCCGGTCTCCGTATCCCTCGGTTAGACCACACTGGGAGCACTGTGCATAGTTCCCATCTCCGTATCCCTCGGTTAGACCACACTGTGAGCACTGTGCGCAGTTCCGGTCTCCGTATCCCTCGGTTAGACCACACTGGGAGCACTGTGCATTTTTCCGGTCTCTGTATCCCTCGGTTAGATCACACTGGGAGCACTGTGCACAGTTCAGGTCTCCGTATCCCACGGTTAGACCACACTGGGAGCACCGTGCACAGTTCCGGTCTCCGTATCCCTCGGTCAGACCCACACTGGGAGCACCGTGCACAGTTCCGGTCTCCGTATCCCTCGGTTAGTCCACACTGGGAGCACCG
Source organism: Scyliorhinus torazame (assembly GCF_047496885.1). Taxonomy (NCBI): domain Eukaryota; kingdom Metazoa; phylum Chordata; class Chondrichthyes; order Carcharhiniformes; family Scyliorhinidae; genus Scyliorhinus; species Scyliorhinus torazame. The sequence goes on along the minus strand of NC_092711.1, from coordinate 301,515 downwards.
TGCACTGTTCCGGTCTCTGTATCCCTCGGTTAGACCACACTGGGAGCACCGTGCACAGTTCCGGTCTCCGTATCCCTCGGTTAGACCACACTGGGAGCACCGTGCACAGTTCCGGTCTCCCTATCCCTCGGTTAGACCACACTGGGAGCACTGTGCACAGTTCCGGTCTCAGTATCCCTCGGTTAGACCACACAGGGAGCACCGTGCTCAGTTGAGGTGGCCTATCTACAATTTGTCACTTTGAGACCGGAATTATATGCAATTAGCAATTCATATCAAATTAAACAGGAAATGTTCCAATATGCAATTGGTCTCTAAGTGACCCTCGGAACTCCAATGCCCATTTATTTTTAAATTTGCATCACAGCCCGGTATGGCAGCTGCTCGGTCCAAGACCGCAAGAAACGTCAGAGTGTCGTGAACACCGCCCTGTCCCATCACACGAACCCGCCTCCCATCCATTGACTCCATCTACGCCTCCCGCTGCCTGGGGAAAGCGGGCATATAATCAAAGATCCCTCCCACCCGGCTTACTCACTCTTCCAACTTCTTCCATCGGGCAGGAGATACAGAAGTCTGAGAACACGCACAAACAGACTCAAAAACAGCTTCTTCCCCACTGTCACCAGACTCCTAAATGACCCTCTTATGGACTGACCTCATTAACACTACACCCCTAAAGAACAAAGAGAACAAAGAAAAATTACAGCACAGGAACAGGCCCTTCGGCCCTCCCAGCCTGCGCCGATCCAGATCCTTTATCTAAACCTGTCGCCTATTTTCCAAGGATCTACTTCCCTCTGTTGCCCGCCCGTTCATATATCTGTCTAGATGCATCTTAAATGATGCTATCATGCCCGCCTCTACCACCTCCGCTGGCAAAGCGTTCCAGGCACCCACCACCCTCTGCGTAAAAAACTTTCCACGCACATCTCCCTTAAACTTTCCCCCTCTCACCTTGAAATCGTGACCCCTTGTAATTGACACCCCCACTCTGGGAAAACGATTGTTGCTATCCACCCTGTCCATACCTCTCAATTTTGTAGACCTCAATCAGGTCCCCCCCCTCAACCTCCGTCTTTCCAACGAAAACAATCCTAATCTACTCAACCTCTCTCCATAGCTAGCACCCTCCATACCAGGCAACATCCTGGTGAACCTCCTCTGCACCCTCTCGAAAGCATGCACATCCTTCTGGTAATGTGGCGACCAGAACTGCACGCAGTATTCCAAATGTGGCCTAACAAAAGTCCTATACAACTGTAACATGACCTGCCGACTCTTGTACTCAATACCCCGTCCGATGAAGGCAAGCATGCCCTATGCCTTCTTGACCACTCTACCGACCCGCGCAGCCACCTTCAGGGTACAATGGACCTGAACACCCAGATCTCTCTGTGCATCAATTTTCCCCAGGACTCTTCCACTGACCGTATAGTTCGCTCTTGAATTAGATCTTCCAAAATGCATCACCTCGCATTTGCCTGGATTGAACTCCATCTGCCATTTCTCTGCCCAACTCTCCAATCTATCTATATTCTGCTGTATTCTCTGACAGTCTTACATAAGAACTAGGAGCAGGAGTAGCCCATCTGGCCCCTCGAGCCTGCTCCCACCATTCAATGAGATCATGGCTGATCTTTTGTGGACTCAGCTCCACTTTCCGGCCCGAACACCATAACCCTTAATCCCTTTATTCTTCAAAAAACTATCTTTATCTTAAAAACATTTAGTGAAGGAGCCTCTACTGCTTCACTGGGCAAGGAATTCCATAGATTCACAACCCTTTGGGTGAAGAAGTTCCTCCTAAACTCAGTCCTAAATCTACTACCCCTTATTTTGAGGCTGTGCCCCCTAGTTCTGCTTTCACCCGCCAGTGGAAACAACCTGCCCGCATCTATCCTATCTATTTCCTTCATAATTTTATATGCTTCTATAAGATCCCCCCTCATCCTTCTAAATTCCAACGAGTACAGTCCCAGTCTACTCAACCTCTCCTCGTAATCCAACCCCTTCAGCTCTGGGATTAACCTAGTGAATCTCCTCTGCACACCCTCCAGTGCCAGTACGTCCTTTCTCAAGTAAGGAGACCAAAACTGAACACAATACTCCAGGTGTGGCCTCACTAACACCTTATACAATTGCAGCATAACCTCCCTAGTCTTAAACTCCGTCTCTCGAGCAATGAAGGACAACATTCCATTCGCCTTCTTAATCACCTGTTGCACCTGTAAACCAACGTTTTGCGACTCATGCACTAGCACACCCAGGTCTCTCTGCACAGCAGCATGTTTTAATATTTTATCATTTAAATAATAATCCCTTTTGCTGTTATTCCTCGCTTCTGCTCCTCGCTATCTGCTCCTCCACCAATCTTAGTGTCATCTGCAAACGTGCTAATCAGACCCCTGTATGCTTCATCCGATGCCGGTGCTTATGTAGTCACATTGTATATGTTGTGTTGCCCTATTATGTATTTTCTTTTATTCCCTTTTCTTCCCATGTCCTTAATGATTTGTTGAGCTGCTCGCAGAAAAATACTTTTCACTGTACCTCGGTACACGTGACAATAAACAAATCCAATCAAATCTATCCCAAGGCTACCAGAGAGGTAAAGGCCAGGAGATTGACTTCTCTCACCTCCTGGACTCCCGGGTTTTCCGACGCTCCGAAAACACTGCCAATTCAGAACACGGGACCATTTTACCCTCGGCATCTCAGACGTCACATCAGCGAATCTCCGCCAGAATCCCCCCAGCTTTGGATAGGCCCAAAACATGTGGAGATGGTTCACGGGTCCCTCCCCAGCGCACTGCCCACACCTAACCCCTACTCCCTCAAACACCTGCTCATTCTGGCCACCGTCTGCCCTGTGGATTACTTTAAACTGAGTGAGGCTAAGCCTAAAGCACGAGGCGGGTGCTCCTCCCATAACCCAGCCTCCAGCACCCTCCCCAGCCCTTCTTCCCACTTCCGCTTAACTTCTCCTACCTGGGAGCCCCGGAATTAATATTTACAATTAGTCTCTGACTGACCCGAGGATTTCACAATTTGCAATTGGTCTCTAAGTGACCCAAATTTTAGCCTCTTCACAATTAGCTTTGAAGTGACCCTCGGATTTCAACACGGCGAATCAGTCTTCGAGGGTGCGCTCGATTTTAGGCAACATCCAATTCTTCCCGAAGCCACTGGGAAATTTTTGGATCGGCAATTGCTCTCTCAGTGACCCCAGTCCTCCTCGGCCTTGCCTCTAGGTCGCCATCGACTTCACGGCTTCGAACGGGGACCCCAGGAACAGCCAATCGCTGCACTTCATCAATCACAGCCAACCGAATGAGTACCTGAAGGCGTTGACGGCGGTCGGAGAGATTTGCCAGGACTACGACAGGTAAAGGGGTAAATGGTGGTGGGTGGGTGGGGAGTGGGGGGGGGGGCGGGGGGGGGGGGGTGCAGTCAGGTCGACGGCCAGGGTCACGTTCGACTCTGGGCGGGAAAATCCCCACACACGGATCATGGTTAACAATGGTAACAATGGCATTTCTCTTACAGCGACAAGAAATTTCCTGCGTACGGTTTCGGAGCAAGGGTACCACCGGACTATGAGGTGAGAGATGTCAACAATGTTAGAGTTACAGACTGGAATCTAATCGAGGGGTTCGGGGTGGTTTATATATAGAATAACAGATACCCGGGAGTGAGTTACAGACTGGAATCTAATCGAGGGGTTCGGGGTGGTTTATATATAGAATAACAGATACCCGGGAGTGAGGTACAGACTGGAATCTAATCGAGGGGTTCGGGGTGGTTTATATATAGAATAACAGATACCCGGGAGTGAGTTACACACTGGAATCTAATCGAGGGGTTCGGGGTGGTTTATATATAGAATAACAGATACCCGGGAGTGAGTTACAGACTGGAATCTAATCGAGGGGTTCAGGGTGGTTTATATATAGAATAACAGATACCCGGGAGTGAGTTACAGACTGGACTCTAATCGAGGGGTTCGGGGTGGTTTATTTATAGAATAACAGATACCCGGGAGTGAGTTACAGACTGGAATCTAATCGAGGGGTTCGGGGTGGTTTATATATAGAATAACAGATGCCCGGGAGTGAGTTACAGACTGGAATCTAATCGAGGGGTTCGGGGTGGTTTATATATAGAATAACAGATACCCGGTAGTGAGTTACAGACTGGAATCTAATCGAGGGGTTCCGGGTGGTTTATATATAGAATAACAGATACCCGGGAGTGAGTTACAGACTGGAATCTAATCGGGGGGTTCAGGGTGGTTTATTTCTAGAATAACAGATACCCGGGAGTGAGTTACAGACTGGAATCAAATCGAGGGGTTCGGGGTGGTTTATATATAGAATAACATATACCCGGGGGTGAGTTACAGACTGGAATCTAATCGAGGGGTTCGGGATGGTTTATATATAGAATAACAGATACCCGGGAGTGAGTTACAGACTGGAATCTAATCGAGGGGTTCGGGGTGGTTTATATATAGAATAACAGATACCCGGGGGTGAGTTACAGACTGGAGTCTAATCGAGGGGTTCGGAGAGGTTTATATATAGAATAACAGACACCCGGGAGTGAGTTACAGACTGGAATCTAATCGAGGGGTTCGGGTGGTTTATATATAGAATAACAGATACCCGGGAGTGAGTTACAGACTGGAATCTAATCGAGGGGTTCGGGTGGTTCATATATAGAATAACAGATACCCGGGAGTGAGTTACAGACTGGAATCTAATCGAGGGGTTCAGGGTGGTTTATATGTAGAATAACAGATACCCGGGAGTGAGTTACAGACTGGAATCTAATCGAGGGGTTCGGGGTGGTTTATATATAGAATAACAGATACCCGGTAGTGAGTTACAGACTGGAATCGAATCGAGGGGTTCCGGGTGGTTTATATATAGAATAACAGATACCCGGTAGTGAGTTACAGACTGGAATCTAATCGGGAGGTTCAGGGTGGTTTATTTCTAGAATAACAGATACCCGGGAGTGAGTAACAGACTGGAATCTAATCGAGGGGTTCGGGGGGGTTTATATATAGAATAACAGATACCCGGGGGTGAGTTACAGACTGGAATCAAATCGAGGGGTTCGGGGTGGTTTATATATAGAATAACAGATACCCGGGAGTGAGTTACAGACTGGAATCTAATCGAGGTGTTCGTGGTGGTTTATATGTAGAATAACAGATATCCGGGAGTGAATTACAGACTGGAATCTAATCGAGGTGTTCGTGGTGGTTTATATGTAGAATAACAGATATCCGGGAGTGAATTACAGACTGGAATCTAATCGAGGTGTTCGTGGTGGTTTATATGTAGAATAACAGATACCCAGGAGTGAGTTACAGACTGGAATCTAATCGAGTGGTTTGGGGTGGTTTATACATAGAATAACAGATACCCGGGAGTGAGTTACAGACTGGAATCTAATCGAGGGCTTCAGGGTGGTTTATATATAGAATAACAGATACCCGGGAGTGAGTTACAGACTGGAATCTAATCGAGGTGTTCGGGATGGTTTATATATAGAATAACAGATACCCGGGAGTGAGTTACAGACTGGAATCTAATCGAGGGGTTTGGGGTGGTTTATATATAGAATAACAGATACCTGTGAGTGAGTTACAGACTGGAATCTAATCGAGGGTTTCAGGGTGGTTTATATATAGAATAACAGATACCCGGGAGTGAGTTACAGACTGGAATCTAATAGAGGGGTTTGGGGTGCTTTATATATAGAATAACAGATACCCGGTAGTGAGTTACAGACTGGAACCTAATCGAGGGGTTCAGGGTGGTTTATATATAGAATAACAGATACTCGGGAGTGAGTCACAGACAAGAATCTAATCGAGGGGTTCGGGGTGGTTTATATATAGAATAACAGATACCCGGTAGTGAGTTACAGACTGGAATCTAATCGAGGGGTTCGGGGTGGTTTATATAGAGAATAACAGATACCCGGGAGTGAGATACAGACTGGAATCTAATCGAGGGGTTCGGGGTGGTTTATATATAGAATAACAGATACCCAGGAGTGAGTTACAGACTGGAATCTAATCGAGGGGTTCGGGGTGGTTTATATATAGAATAACAGATACCCGGGAGTGAGTTACAGACTGGAAACTAATCGAGGTGTTCGGGGTGGTTTATATACAGAATAACAGATACCCGGGAGTGAGTTACAGACTGGAATCTAATCTAGGGGTTCAGGGTGGTTTATATATAGATTAACAGATACCCGGGAGTGAGTTACAGACTGGAATCTAATCTAGGGGTTCAGGGTGGTTTATATATAGAATAACAGATACTCGGGAGTGAGTTACAGACTGGAATCTAATCGAGGGTTCAGGGTGGTTTATATATAGAGTAACAGATACCCGGGAGTGAGTTAAAGACTGGAATCTAATTGAGGGGTTCGGGGTGGTTTATATAGAGAATAACAGATACCCGGGAGTGAATTACAGACTGGAATCTAATCGAGGGGTTCGGGGTGGTTTATATATAGAATAACAGATACCCGGGAGTGAGTTACCGACTGGAATCTAATCGAGGGGCTCTGGGTGGTTTATATGTAGAATAACAGATACCCGGGAGTGAGTTACAGACTGGAATCTAATCGAGGGGTTCGGGGTGGTTTATATATAGAATAACAGAGACCCGGGAGTGAGTTACAGACTGGAATCTAATCGAGGTGTTCGGGGTGGTTTATATATAGAATAACACATACCCGGGAGTGAGTTACAGACTGGAATCTAATCGAGGGGTTCGGGGTAGTTTATATATAGAATAACAGATACCCGGGAGTGAGTTACAGACTGGAATCTAATCGAGGGGTTCTGGGTGGTTTATATATAGAGTAACAGATACCCGGGAGTGAGTTACAGACTGGAATCTAATCGAGGGGTTCGGGGTGGTTTATATATAGAATAACAGATACCCGGGAGTGAGTTACAGACTGGAATCTAATCGCGGGGTTTGGGGTGGTTTATATATAGAATAACAGACACCCGGGAGTGAGTTACGACTGGAATCTAATCGAGGGGTTCGCGATAATTTATATATAGAATAACAGATACCCGGGTGTGAGTTACAGACTGGAATCTAGTCGAGGTGTTCGGGATGGTTTATATATAGAATAACAGATACCCGGGAGGGAGTTACAGACTGGAATCTAATCGAGGGGTTCGGGGAGGTTTATATATAGAATAACAGATACCCGGGTGTGAGTTACAGACTGGAATCTAATTCAGGGGTTCGGGGAGTTTTATATATAGAATAACAGATACCTGGGAGTGAGTTACAGACTCGAATCTAATCGAGGGGTTCGGGGTGGTTTATATATAGAATAACAGATACCCGGGAGTGAGTTACAGACTGGAATTTAATCGAGGGGTTCGGGATGGTTTATATATAGAATAACAGATACCCGGGAGAGAGTTACAGACTGGAATCTAATCGAGGGGTTTGGCGTGGTTTATATATAGAATAACAGATACCCGGTAGTGGGTTACAGACTGGAATCTAATCGAGGGGTTCGGGGTGGTTTATATATAGAATAACAGATATGCGGGAGTGACTTACTGACTGGAATATAATCGAGGGGTTCGGGGTGGTTTATACATAGAATAACAGACACCCGGGAGTGAGTTACAGACTGGAATCTAATCGAGGGGTTCCGGGTGGTTTATATATAGAATAACAGATACCCGGGAGTGAGTTACAGACTGGAATCTAATCGAGGGGTTCCGGGTGGTTTATATAAAGAATAACAGAGACCCGGGAGTGAGTTACAGACTGGAATCTAATCGAGGGGTTCGGGGTGGTTTATATATAGAATAACAGATACCCGGGAGTGAGTTACAGACTGGAATCTAATCGAGGGGTTCGGGGTGGTTTATATATAGAATAACAGATACCCGGGAGTGAGTTACAGACTGGAATCTAATCGAGGTGTTCCGGGTGGTTTGTATATAGAATAACAGATAGCCAGTAGTGAGTTACAGACTGGAATCTAATCGAGGGGTTCAGGGTGGTTTATATACAGAATAACAGATACCCGGGAGTGAGTTACAGACTGGAATCTAATCGAGGGGTTCCGGGTGGTTTGTATATAGAACAACAGATAGCCAGGAGTGAGTTACAGACTGGAATCTAATCGAGGGGTTCAGGGTGGTTTATAAATAGAATAACAGATACCCGGGAGTGAGTTACAGACTGGAGTCTAATCGAGGGGTTTAGGGTGGTTTATATATAGAATAACAGATACCCGGGAGTGAGTTACAGACTGGAATCTAATCGAGGGGTTCGGGGTGGTTTATATATAGAATAACATATACCCGGGAGTGAGTTACAGACTGGAATCTAATCGAGGGGTTCGGGGTGGTTTATAGAGAATAACAGATACCCGGGAGTGAGTTACAGACTGGAATCTAATCGAGGGGTTCGGGGTGGTTTATATATAGAATAACAGATACCCAGGAGTGAGTTACAGACTGGAATCTAATCGAGGGGTTCGGGGTGGTTTATATATAGTATAACAGATACCCGGGAGTGAGTTACAGACTGGAATCTAATCGTGGGGTTCGGGGTGATTTATATATAGAATAACATATACCCGGGAGTGAGTTACAGACTGGAATCTAATCGGGGGGTTCTGGGGGGTTTATATACAGAATAACAGATACCCGGGAGTGAGTTACAGACTGGAATCTAATCGAGAGGTTCGGGGTGGTTTATATATAGAATAACAGATACCCGGGAGTGAGTTACAGACTGGAATGTAATCGAGGGGTTCGGGGTGGTTTATATATAGAATAACAGATACCCGGGAGTGAGTTACAGACTGGAATCTAATCGAGGGGTTCGGGGTGGTTTATATATAGAATAACAGATACCCGGGAGTGAGTTACAGACTGGAATCTAATCGAGGGGTTCGGGGTGGTTTATATATAGAATAACAGATACCCGGGAGTGAGTTACAGACTGGAATCTAATCGAGGGGTTCGGGGTGGTTTATATATAGAATAACAGATACCCGGGAGTGAGTTACAGACTGGAATCTAATCGAGGTGTTCGGGGTGGTTTATATATAGAATAACAGATACCCGGGAGTGAGTTACAGACTGGAATCTAATCGAGGGGTTCGGTGTGGTTTATATATAGAATAACAGATACCCGGGAGTGAGTTCCAGACTGGAATCTAATCGAGGAGTTCAGGGTGGTTTATATATAGTGTAACAGATACCCGGGAGTGAGTTACAGACTGGGTTCTAATCGAGGGGTTCGGGGGGGGGGGTTATGTATAGACTAACAGATACCCGGGTGTGAGTTACAGACTGGAATCTAATTGAGGTGTTCAGTGTGGTTTATATATAGAATAACAGATACCCGGGAGTGAGTTGCAGACTTAAATCTAATCGAGGGGTTTGGGGTGGTTTATATATAGAAACCAGATACCCGGGAGTGAGTTGCAGACTGGAATCTAATCGATGGGTTCAGGGTGGTTTATATATAGAATAACAGACACCCGGGCGTGAGTTACAGACTGGAATCTAATCGAGGGGTTCAGGGTGGTTTATATATAGAATAACAGATACCCGGGAGTGAGTTACAGACTGGAATCTAATCGAGGTGTTCGGGATGGTTTATATATAGAATAACAGATACCCGGGAGTGAGTTACAGACTGGAATCTAATCGAGGGGTTCGGGGTGGTTTATATATAGAATAACAGATACCCGGGAGTGGGTTACAGACTGGAATCTAATCGAGGGGTTCGGGGTGGTTTATATATAGAATAACAGATACCCGGGAGTGAGTTACAGACTGGAATCTAATCGAGGGTTTCAGGGTGGTTTTATATAGAGTAACAGATACCCGGGAGTGAGTTACAGATTGGAATCTAATCGAGGGGTTTGGGGTGCTTTATATATAGAATAACAGATACCCGGTAGTGAGTTACAGACTGGAATCTAATCGAGGGGTTCCGGGTGGTTTATATATAGAATAACAGATACCCGGGAGTGAGTTACAGACTGGAATCTAATCGGGGGGTTCAGGGTGGTTTATTTCTAGAATAACAGATACCCGGGAGTGAGTTACAGACTGGAATCAAATCGAGGGGTTCGGGGTGGTTTATATATAGAATAACATATACCCGGGGGTGAGTTACAGACTGGAATCTAATCGAGGGGTTCGGGATGGTTTATATATAGAATAACAGATACCCGGGAGTGAGTTACAGACTGGAATCTAATCGAGGGGTTCGGGGTGGTTTATATATAGAATAACAGATACCCGGGGGTGAGTTACAGACTGGAGTCTAATCGAGGGGTTCGGAGAGGTTTATATATAGAATAACAGACACCCGGGAGTGAGTTACAGACTGGAATCTAATCGAGGGGTTCGGGTGGTTTATATATAGAATAACAGATACCCGGGAGTGAGTTACAGACTGGAATCTAATCGAGGGGTTCGGGTGGTTCATATATAGAATAACAGATACCCGGGAGTGAGTTACAGACTGGAATCTAATCGAGGGGTTCAGGGTGGTTTATATGTAGAATAACAGATACCCGGGAGTGAGTTACAGACTGGAATCTAATCGAGGGGTTCGGGGTGGTTTATATATAGAATAACAGATACCCGGTAGTGAGTTACAGACTGGAATCGAATCGAGGGGTTCCGGGTGGTTTATATATAGAATAACAGATACCCGGTAGTGAGTTACAGACTGGAATCTAATCGGGAGGTTCAGGGTGGTTTATTTCTAGAATAACAGATACCCGGGAGTGAGTAACAGACTGGAATCTAATCGAGGGGTTCGGGGGGGTTTATATATAGAATAACAGATACCCGGGGGTGAGTTACAGACTGGAATCAAATCGAGGGGTTCGGGGTGGTTTATATATAGAATAACAGATACCCGGGAGTGAGTTACAGACTGGAATCTAATCGAGGTGTTCGTGGTGGTTTATATGTAGAATAACAGATATCCGGGAGTGAATTACAGACTGGAATCTAATCGAGGTGTTCGTGGTGGTTTATATGTAGAATAACAGATATCCGGGAGTGAATTACAGACTGGAATCTAATCGAGGTGTTCGTGGTGGTTTATATGTAGAATAACAGATACCCAGGAGTGAGTTACAGACTGGAATCTAATCGAGTGGTTTGGGGTGGTTTATACATAGAATAACAGATACCCGGGAGTGAGTTACAGACTGGAATCTAATCGAGGGCTTCAGGGTGGTTTATATATAGAATAACAGATACCCGGGAGTGAGTTACAGACTGGAATCTAATCGAGGTGTTCGGGATGGTTTATATATAGAATAACAGATACCCGGGAGTGAGTTACAGACTGGAATCTAATCGAGGGGTTTGGGGTGGTTTATATATAGAATAACAGATACCCGTGAGTGAGTTACAGACTGGAATCTAATCGAGGGTTTCAGGGTGGTTTATATATAGAATAACAGATACCCGGGAGTGAGTTACAGACTGGAATCTAATAGAGGGGTTTGGGGTGCTTTATATATAGAATAACAGATACCCGGTAGTGAGTTACAGACTGGAACCTAATCGAGGGGTTCAGGGTGGTTTATATATAGAATAACAGATACTCGGGAGTGAGTCACAGACTAGAATCTAATCGAGGGGTTCGGGGTGGTTTATATATAGAATAACAGATACCCGGTAGTGAGTTACAGACTGGAATCTAATCGAGGGGTTCGGGGTGGTTTATATAGAGAATAACAGATACCCGGGAGTGAGATACAGACTGGAATCTAATCGAGGGGTTCGGGGTGGTTTATATATAGAATAACAGATACCCAGGAGTGAGTTACAGACTGGAATCTAATCGAGGGGTTCGGGGTGGTTTATATATAGAATAACAGATACCCGGGAGTGAGTTACAGACTGGAAACTAATCGAGGTGTTCGGGGTGGTTTATATACAGAATAACAGATACCCGGGAGTGAGTTACAGACTGGAATCTAATCTAGGGGTTCAGGGTGGTTTATATATAGATTAACAGATACCCGGGAGTGAGTTACAGACTGGAATCTAATCTAGGGGTTCAGGGTGGTTTATATATAGAATAACAGATACTCGGGAGTGAGTTACAGACTGGAATCTAATCGAGGGTTCAGGGTGGTTTATATATAGAGTAACAGATACCCGGGAGTGAGTTAAAGACTGGAATCTAATTGAGGGGTTCGGGGTGGTTTATATAGAGAATAACAGATACCCGGGAGTGAATTACAGACTGGAATCTAATCGAGGGATTCGGGGTGGTTTATATATAGAATAACAGATACCCGGGAGTGAGTTACCGACTGGAATCTAATCGAGGGGCTCTGGGTGGTTTATATGTAGAATAACAGATACCCGGGAGTGAGTTACAGACTGGAATCTAATCGAGGGGTTCGGGGTGGTTTATATATAGAATAACAGAGACCCGGGAGTGAGTTACAGACTGGAATCTAATCGAGGTGTTCGGGGTGGTTTATATATAGAATAACACATACCCGGGAGTGAGTTACAGACTGGAATCTAATCGAGGGGTTCGGGGTAGTTTATATATAGAATAACAGATACCCGGGAGTGAGTTACAGACTGGAATCTAATCGAGGGGTTCTGGGTGGTTTATATATAGAGTAACAGATACCCGGGAGTGAGTTACAGACTGGAATCTAATCGAGGGGTTCGGGGTGGTTTATATATAGAATAACAGATACCCGGGAGTGAGTTACAGACTGGAATCTAATCGCGGGGTTTGGGGTGGTTTATATATAGAATAACAGACACCCGGGAGTGAGTTACGACTGGAATCTAATCGAGGGGTTCGCGATAATTTATATATAGAATAACAGATACCCGGGTGTGAGTTACAGACTGGAATCTAGTCGAGGTGTTCGGGATGGTTTATATATAGAATAACAGATACCCGGGAGGGAGTTACAGACTGGAATCTAATCGAGGGGTTCGGGGAGGTTTATATATAGAATAACAGATACCCGGGTGTGAGTTACAGACTGGAATCTAATTCAGGGGTTCGGGGAGTTTTATATATAGAATAACAGATACCTGGGAGTGAGTTACAGACTCGAATCTAATCGAGGGGTTCGGGGTGGTTTATATATAGAATAACAGATACCCGGGAGTGAGTTACAGACTGGAATTTAATCGAGGGGTTCGGGATGGTTTATATATAGAATAACAGATACCCGGGAGAGAGTTACAGACTGGAATCTAATCGAGGGGTTTGGCGTGGTTTATATATAGAATAACAGATACCCGGTAGTGGGTTACAGACTGGAATCTAATCGAGGGGTTCGGGGTGGTTTATATATAGAATAACAGATATGCGGGAGTGACTTACTGACTGGAATATAATCGAGGGGTTCGGGGTGGTTTATACATAGAATAACAGACACCCGGGAGTGAGTTACAGACTGGAATCTAATCGAGGGGTTCCGGGTGGTTTATATATAGAATAACAGATACCCGGGAGTGAGTTACAGACTGGAATCTAATCGAGGGGTTCCGGGTGGTTTATATAAAGAATAACAGAGACCCGGGAGTGAGTTACAGACTGGAATCTAATCGAGGGGTTCGGGGTGGTTTATATATAGAATAACAGATACCCGGGAGTGAGTTACAGACTGGAATCTAATCGAGGGGTTCGGGGTGGTTTATATATAGAATAACAGATACCCGGGAGTGAGTTACAGACTGGAATCTAATCTAGGGGTTCAGGGTGGTTTATATATAGAATAACAGATACCCGGGAGTGAGTTACAGACTGGAATCTAATCGAGGGGTTCGGGGTGGTTTATATATAGAATAACAGATACCCGGGAGTGAGTTACCGACTGGAATCTAATCGAGGGGTTCGGGGTGGTTTATATATAGAATAACAGATACCCGGGAGTGAGTTACAGACTGGAATCTAATCGAGGGGTTCGGGGTGGTTTATATATAGAATAACAGATACCCGGGAGTGAGTTACAGACTGGAATCTAATCGAGGGGTTCGGGGTGGTTTATATATAGAATAACAGATACCCGGGAGTGAGTTACAGACTGGAATCTAATCGAGGTGTTCCGGGTGGTTTGTATATAGAATAACAGATAGCCAGTAGTGAGTTACAGACTGGAATCTAATCGAGGGGTTCAGGGTGGTTTATATACAGAATAACAGATACCCGGGAGTGAGTTACAGACTGGAATCTAATCGAGGGGTTCCGGGTGGTTTGTATATAGAACAACAGATAGCCAGGAGTGAGTTGCAGACTGGAATCTAATCGAGGGGTTCAGGGTGGTTTATAAATAGAATAACAGATACCCGGGAGTGAGTTACAGACTGGAGTCTAATCGAGGGGTTTAGGGTGGTTTATATATAGAATAACAGATACCCGGGAGTGAGTTACAGACTGGAATCTAATCGAGGGGTTCGGGGTGGTTTATATATAGAATAACATATACCCGGGAGTGAGTTACAGACTGGAATCTAATCGAGGGGTTCGGGGTGGTTTATAGAGAATAACAGATACCCGGGAGTGAGTTACAGACTGGAATCTAATCGAGGGGTTCGGGGTGGTTTATATATAGAATAACAGATACCCAGGAGTGAGTTACAGACTGGAATCTAATCGAGGGGTTCGGGGTGGTTTATATATAGTATAACAGATACCCGGGAGTGAGTTACAGACTGGAATCTAATCGTGGGGTTCGGGGTGATTTATATATAGAATAACATATACCCGGGAGTGAGTTACAGACTGGAATCTAATCGGGGGGTTCTGGGGGGTTTATATACAGAATAACAGATACCCGGGAGTGAGTTACAGACTGGAATCTAATCGAGAGGTTCGGGGTGGTTTATATATAGAATAACAGATACCCGGGAGTGAGTTACAGACTGGAATGTAATCGAGGGGTTCGGGGTGGTTTATATATAGAATAACAGATACCCGGGAGTGAGTTACAGACTGGAATCTAATCGAGGGGTTCGGGGTGGTTTATATATAGAATAACAGATACCCGGGAGTGAGTTACAGACTGGAATCTAATCGAGGGGTTCGGGGTGGTTTATATATAGAATAACAGATACCCGGGAGTGAGTTACAGACTGGAATCTAATCGAGGTGTTCGGGGTGGTTTATATATAGAATAACAGATACCCGGGAGTGAGTTACAGACTGGAATCTAATCGAGGGGTTCGGTGTGGTTTATATATAGAATAACAGATACCCGGGAGTGAGTTCCAGACTGGAATCTAATCGAGGAGTTCAGGGTGGTTTATATATAGTGTAACAGATACCCGGGAGTGAGTTACAGACTGGGTTCTAATCGAGGGGTTCGGGGGGGGGGTTATGTATAGACTAACAGATACCCGGGTGTGAGTTACAGACTGGAATCTAATTGAGGTGTTCAGTGTGGTTTATATATAGAATAACAGATACCCGGGAGTGAGTTGCAGACTTAAATCTAATCGAGGGGTTTGGGGTGGTTTATATATAGAAACCAGATACCCGGGAGTGAGTTGCAGACTGGAATCTAATCGATGGGTTCAGGGTGGTTTATATATAGAATAACAGACACCCGGGCGTGAGTTACAGACTGGAATCTAATCGAGGGGTTCAGGGTGGTTTATATATAGAATAACAGATACCCGGGAGTGAGTTACAGACTGGAATCTAATCGAGGTGTTCGGGATGGTTTATATATAGAATAACAGATACCCGGGAGTGAGTTACAGACTGGAATCTAATCGAGGGGTTCGGGGTGGTTTATATATAGAATAACAGATACCCGGGAGTGGGTTACAGACTGGAATCTAATCGAGGGGTTCGGGGTGGTTTATATATAG
Organism: Scyliorhinus torazame; assembly: GCF_047496885.1. Classification (NCBI taxonomy): domain Eukaryota; kingdom Metazoa; phylum Chordata; class Chondrichthyes; order Carcharhiniformes; family Scyliorhinidae; genus Scyliorhinus; species Scyliorhinus torazame. The sequence goes on along the minus strand of NC_092711.1, from coordinate 285,599 downwards.
AATAACAGATACCCGGGAGTGAGTTACAGACTGGAATCTAATCGAGGGTTTCAGGGTGGTTTTATATAGAGTAACAGATACCCGGGAGTGAGTTACAGATTGGAATCTAATCGAGGGGTTTGGGGTGCTTTATATATAGAATAACAGATACCCGGTAGTGAGTTACAGACTGGAACCTAATCGAGGAGTTCACGGTGGTTTATATAGAGAATAACAGATTCCCGGGAGTGAGTTACAGACTGGAATCTAATCGAGGGGTTCGAGGTGGTTTATATATAGAATAACAGATACCCGGGAGTGAGATACAGACTGGAATCTAATTGAGGGGTTCAGGGTGGTTTATATAAAGAATAACAGATACTCGGGAGTGAGTCACAGACTAGAATCTAATCGAGGGGTTCGGGGTGGTTTATATATAGAATAACAGATAACCGGTAGTGAGTTACAGACTGGAATCTAATCGAGGGGTTCGGGGTGGTTTATATATAGAGTAACAGATACCCGGGAGTGAGTTACAGACTGGAATCTAATCGAGGGGTTCGGGGTGGTTTATATATAGAATAACAGATACCCGGTAGTGAGTTACAGACTGGAATCTAATCGAGGGGTTCCGGGTGGTTTATATATAGAATAACAGATACCCGGGAGTGAGTTACAGAGTGGAATCTAATCCAGGGATTCAGGGTGGTTTATATATAGAATAACAGATACCCGGGAGTGAGTTACAGACTGGAATCTAATCGAGGGGTTCGGGGTGTTTTATATATAGAATAACAGATACCCGGGAGTAAGTTACAGACTGGAATCTAATCGAGGGGTTCCGGGTGGTTTGTATATAGAATAACAGATAGCCAGGAGTGAGTTACAGACTGGAATCTAATCGAGGGGTTCAGGGTGGTTTATATATAGAATAACAGATACCCGGGAGTGAGTTACAGACTGGAGTCTAATCGAGGGGTTTAGGGTGGTTTATATATAGAATAACAGATACCCGGGAGTGAGTTACAGACTGGAATCTAATCGAGGGGTTCCGGGTGGTTTATATATAGAATAACAGATACCCGGGAGTGAGTTACAGACTGGAATCTAATCGAGTGGTTCGGGGTGGTTTATATATAGTATAACAGATACCCGGGAGTGAGTTACAGACTGGAATCTAATCGTGGGGATCGGGGTGGTTTATATATAGAATAACATATACCCGGGAGTGAGTTACAGACTGGAATCTAATCGGGGGGTTCTGGGGGGTTTATATACAGAATAACAGATACCCGGGAGTGAGTTACAGACTGGAATCTAATCGAGGGGTTCGGGATGGTTTATATATAGAATAACAGATACCCGGGAGTGAGTTACAGACTGGAATGTAATCGAGGGGTTCGGGGTGGTTTATATATAGAATAACAGATACCCGGGAGTGAGTTACAGACTGGAATCTAACCGAGGGGTTCGGGGTGGTTTATATATAGAATAACAGATACCCGGGAGTGAGTTACTGACTGGAATCTAATCGAGGGGTTCTGGGTGGTTTATATATAGAATAACAGATACCCGGGAGTGAGTTACAGACTGGAATCTAATCGAGGGGTTCGGTGTAGTTTATATATAGTGTTACAGATACCCGGGAGTGAGTTACAGACTGGGTTCTAATCGAGGGGTTCGGGGGGGGGGGTTATGTATAGACTAACAGATACCCGGGTGTGAGTTACAGACTGGAATCTAATCGAGGGGTTCCGGGTGGTTTATATATAGAATAACAGATACCCGGGAGTGAGTTACAGACTGGAATCTAATCCAGGGATTCAGGGTGGTTTATATATAGAGTAACAGATACCCGGGAGTGAGTTACAGACTGGAATCTAATCGAGGGGTTCAGGGTGGTTTATATACAGAATAACAGATACCCGGGAGTGAGTTACAGACTGGAATCTAATCGAGGGGTTCTGGGTGGTTTATATATAGAGTAACAGATACCCGGGAGTGAGTTACAGACTGGAATCTAATCGAGGGGTTCGGGGTGGTTTATATATAGAATAACAGATACCCGGGAGTGAGTTACAGACTGGAATCTAATCGCGGGGTTTGGGGTGGTTTATATATAGAATAACAGACACCCGGGAGTGAGTTACGACTGGAATCTAATCGAGGTGTTCGCGATAATTTATATATAGAATAACAGATACCCGGGTGTGAGTTACAGACTGGAATCTAGTCGAGGTGTTCGGGATGGTTTATATATAGAATAACAGATACCCGGGAGGGAGTTACAGACTGGAATCTAATCGAGGGGTTCGGGGAGGTTTATATATAGAATAACAGATACCCGGGTGTGAGTTACAGACTGGAATCTAATTCAGGGGTTCGGGGAGTTTTATATATAGAATAACAGATACCTGGGAGTGAGTTACAGACTCGAATCTAATCGAGGGGTTCGGGGTGGTTTATATATAGAATAACAGATACCCGGGAGTGAGTTACAGACTGGAATTTAATCGAGGGGTTCGGGATGGTTTATATATAGAATAACAGATACCCGGGAGAGAGTTACAGACTGGAATCTAATCGAGGGGTTTGGCGTGGTTTATATATAGAATAACAGATACCCGGTAGTGGGTTACAGACTGGAATCTAATCGAGGGGTTCGGGGTGGTTTATATATAGAATAACAGATATGCGGGAGTGACTTACTGACTGGAATATAATCGAGGGGTTCGGGGTGGTTTATACATAGAATAACAGACACCCGGGAGTGAGTTACAGACTGGAATCTAATCGAGGGGTTCCGGGTGGTTTATATATAGAATAACAGATACCCGGGAGTGAGTTACAGACTGGAATCTAATCGAGGGGTTCCGGGTGGTTTATATAAAGAATAACAGAGACCCGGGAGTGAGTTACAGACTGGAATCTAATCGAGGGGTTCGGGGTGGTTTATATATAGAATAACAGATACCCGGGAGTGAGTTACAGACTGGAATCTAATCGAGGTGTTCCGGGTGGTTTGTATATAGAATAACAGATAGCCAGTAGTGAGTTACAGACTGGAATCTAATCGAGGGGTTCAGGGTGGTTTATATACAGAATAACAGATACCCGGGAGTGAGTTACAGACTGGAATCTAATCGAGGGGTTCCGGGTGGTTTGTATATAGAACAACAGATAGCCAGGAGTGAGTTACAGACTGGAATCTAATCGAGGGGTTCAGGGTGGTTTATAAATAGAATAACAGATACCCGGGAGTGAGTTACAGACTGGAGTCTAATCGAGGGGTTTAGGGTGGTTTATATATAGAATAACAGATACCCGGGAGTGAGTTACAGACTGGAATCTAATCGAGGGGTTCGGGGTGGTTTATATATAGAATAACATATACCCGGGAGTGAGTTACAGACTGGAATCTAATCGAGGGGTTCGGGGTGGTTTATATATAGTATAACAGATACCCGGGAGTGAGTTACAGACTGGAATCTAATCGTGGGGTTCGGGGTGATTTATATATAGAATAACATATACCCGGGAGTGAGTTACAGACTGGAATCTAATCGGGGGGTTCTGGGGGGTTTATATACAGAATAACAGATACCCGGGAGTGAGTTACAGACTGGAATCTAATCGAGAGGTTCGGGGTGGTTTATATATAGAATAACAGATACCCGGGAGTGAGTTACAGACTGGAATGTAATCGAGGGGTTCGGGGTGGTTTATATATAGAATAACAGATACCCGGGAGTGAGTTACAGACTGGAATCTAATCGAGGGGTTCGGGGTGGTTTATATATAGAATAACAGATACCCGGGAGTGAGTTACAGACTGGAATCTAATCGAGGGGTTCGGGGTGGTTTATATATAGAATAACAGATACCCGGGAGTGAGTTACAGACTGGAATCTAATCGAGGGGTTCGGTGTGGTTTATATATAGTGTAACAGATACCCGGGAGTGAGTTACAGACTGGGTTCTAATCGAGGGGTTCGGGGGGGGGGGTTATGTATAGACTAACAGATACCCGGGTGTGAGTTACAGACTGGAATCTAATTGAGGTGTTCAGTGTGGTTTATATATAGAATAACAGATACCCGGGAGTGAGTTGCAGACTTAAATCTAATCAAGGGGTTTGGGGTGGTTTATATATAGAAACCAGATACCCGGGAGTGAGTTGCAGACTGGAATCTAATCGATGGGTTCAGGGTGGTTTATATATAGAATAACAGACACCCGGGCGTGAGTTACAGACTGGAATCTAATCGAGGGGTTCAGGGTGGTTTATATATAGAATAACAGATACCCGGGAGTGAGTTACAGACTGGAATCTAATCGAGGTGTTCGGGATGGTTTATATATAGAATAACAGATACCCGGGAGTGAGTTACAGACTGGAATCTAATCGAGGGGTTCGGGGTGGTTTATATATAGAATAACAGATACCCGGGAGTGGGTTACAGACTGGAATCTAATCGAGGGGTTCGGGGTGGTTTATATATAGAATAACAGATACCCGGGAGTGAGTTACAGACTGGAATCTAATCGAGGGTTTCAGGGTGGTTTTATATAGAGTAACAGATACCCGGGAGTGAGTTACAGATTGGAATCTAATCGAGGGGTTTGGGGTGCTTTATATATAGAATAACAGATACCCGGTAGTGAGTTACAGACTGGAACCTAATCGAGGAGTTCACGGTGGTTTATATAGAGAATAACAGATTCCCGGGAGTGAGTTACAGACTGGAATCTAATCGAGGGGTTCGAGGTGGTTTATATATAGAATAACAGATACCCGGGAGTGAGATACAGACTGGAATCTAATCGAGGGGTTCAGAGTGGTTTATATAAAGAATAACAGATACTCGGGAGTGAGTCACAGACTAGAATCTAATCGAGGGGTTCGGGGTGGTTTATATATAGAATAACAGATAACCGGTAGTGAGTTACAGACTGGAATCTAATCGAGGGGTTCGGGGTGGTTTATATATAGAGTAACAGATACCCGGGAGTGAGTTACAGACTGGAATCTAATCGAGGGGTTCGGGGTGGTTTATATATAGAATAACAGATACCCGGTAGTGAGTTACAGACTGGAATCTAATCGAGGGATTCCGGGTGGTTTATATATAGAATAACAGATACCCGGGAGTGAGTTACAGAGTGGAATCTAATCCAGGGATTCAGGGTGGTTTATATATAGAATAACAGATACCCGGGAGTGAGTTACAGACTGGAATCTAATCGAGGGGTTCGGGGTGGTTTATATATAGAATAACAGATACCCGGGAGTGAGTTACAGACTGGAATCTAATCGAGGGGTTCCGGGTGGTTTGTATATAGAATAACAGATAGCCAGGAGTGAGTTACAGACTGGAATCTAATCGAGGGGTTCAGGGTGGTTTATATATAGAATAACAGATACCCGGGAGTGAGTTACAGACTGGAGTCTAATCGAGGGGTTTAGGGTGGTTTATATATAGAATAACAGATACCCGGGAGTGAGTTACAGACTGGAATCTAATCGAGGGGTTCCGGGTGGTTTATATATAGAATAACAGATACCCGGGAGTGAGTTACAGACTGGAATCTAATCGAGGGGTTCGGGGTGGTTTATATATAGAATAACAGATACCCGGGAGTGAGTTACAGACTGGAATCTAATCGAGGGGTTCGGGGTGGTTTATATATAGAATAACAGATACCCAGGAGTGAGTTACAGACTGGAATCTAATCGAGGGGTTCGGGGTGGTTTATATATAGTATAACAGATACCCGGGAGTGAGTTACAGACTGGAATCTAATCGTGGGGATCGGGGTGGTTTATATATAGAATAACATATACCCGGGAGTGAGTTACAGACTGGAATCTAATCGGGGGGTTCTGGGGGGTTTATATACAGAATAACAGATACCCGGGAGTGAGTTACAGACTGGAATCTAATCGAGGGGTTCGGGATGGTTTATATATAGAATAACAGATACCCGGGAGTGAGTTACAGACTGGAATGTAATCGAGGGGTTCGGGGTGGTTTATATATAGAATAACAGATACCCGGGAGTGAGTTACAGACTGGAATCTAATCGAGGGGTTCGGGGTGGTTTATATATAGAATAACAGATACCCGGGAGTGAGTTACTGACTGGAATCTAATCGAGGGGTTCTGGGTGGTTTATATATAGAATAACAGATACCCGGGAGTGAGTTACAGACTGGAATCTAATCGAGGGGTTCGGTGTAGTTTATATATAGTGTTACAGATACCCGGGAGTGAGTTACAGACTGGGTTCTAATCGAGGGGTTCGGGGGGGGGGGGTTATGTATAGACTAACAGATACCCGGGTGTGAGTTACAGACTGGAATCTAATTGAGGTGTTCAGTGTGGTTTATATATAGAATAACAGATACCCGGGAGTGAGTTACAGACTGGTATCTAATCGAGGGATTCGGGGTGGGTTATATATAGAATAACAGATACCCGGTAGTGAGTTACAGACTGGAATCTAATCGAGGGGTTCCGGGTGGTTTATATATAGAATAACAGATACCCGGGAGTGAGTTACAGACTGGAATCTAATCCAGGGATTCAGGGTGGTTTATATATAGAATAACAGATACCCGGGAGTGAGTTACAGACTGGAATCTAATCGAGGGTTCAGGGTGGTTTATATATAGAGTAACAGATACCCGGGAGTGAGTTACAGACTGGAATCTAATCGAGGGGTTCGGGGTGGTTTATATAGAGAATAACAGATACCCGGGAGTGAGTTACAGACTGGAATCTAATCGAGGGGTTCGGGGTGGTTTATATATAGAATAACAGACACCCGGGAGTGAGTTACCGACTGGAATCTAATCGAGGGGTTCTGGGTGGTTTATATATAGAATAACAGATACCCGGGAGTGAGTTACAGACTGGAATCTAATCGAAGGGTTCGGGGTGGTTTATATATAGAATAACAGATACCCGGGAGTGAGTTACAGATTGGAATCGAATCGAGTGGTTCGGGGTGGTCTATATATAGAATAACAGATACCCGGGAGTGAGTTACAGACTGGAATCTAATCGAGGGATTCGGGGTGGTTTATATATAGAATAACTGATACCCGGGAGTGAGATACAGACTGGAATCTAATCGAGGGGTTCGGTGAGGTTTATATATAGAATAACAGATACCCGGGAGTGAGTTACAGACTGGAATCGAATCGAGGGGTTCAGGGTGGTTTATATATAGAATAACAGATACCCGGGAGTGAGTTACAGACTGGAATCTAATCGAGGGGTTCGGGGTGGTTTATATATAGAATAACAGATACCCGGGAGTGAGTTACACACTGGAATCTAATCGAGGGGTTCGGGGTGGTTTATATATAGAATAACAGATACCCGGGAGTGAGTTACAGACTGGAATCTAATCGAGGGTTTCGGGGTGGTTTATATATAGAATAACAGATACCCGGGAGTGAGTTACAGACTGGAATCTAATCGAGGGGTTTGGGGTGCTTTATATATAGAATAACAGATACCCGGGAGTGAGTTACAGACTGGAATCTAATCGAGGGGTTCGGGGTGGTTTATATATAGAGTAACAGATACCCGGGCGTGAGTTACAGACTGGGATCTAATCGAGGGGTTCGGGGTGGTTTATATATAGAATAACAGATACCCGGTAGTGAGTTACAGACTGGAACCTAATCGAGGAGTTCACGGTGGTTTATATAGAGAATAACAGATTCCCGGGAGTGAGTTACAGACTGGAATCTAATCGAGGGGTTCGAGGTGGTTTATAAGTAGAATAACAGATACTCGGGAGTGAGTCGCAGACTAGAATCTAATCGAGGGGTTCGGGGTGGTTTATATATAGAATAACAGATACCCAGTAGTGAGTTACAGACTGGAATCTAATCGAGGGGTTCGGGGTGGTTTATATATAGAGTAACAGATACCCGGGAGTGAGTTACAGACTGGAATCTAATCGAGGGGTTCGGGGTGGTTTATATATAGAATAACAGATACCCGGTAGTGAGTTACAGACTGGAATCTAATCAAGGGGTTCCGGGTGGTTTATATATAGAATAACAGATACCCGGGAGTGAGTTACAGACTGGAATCTAATCTAGGGGTTCAGGGTGGTTTATATATAGAATAACAGATTCCCAGGAGTGAGTTACAGACTGGAATCTAATCTAGGGGTTCAGGGTTGTTTATATATAGAATAACAGATACCCGGGAGTGAGTTACAGACTGGAATCTAATCGAGGGTTCAGGGTGGTTTATATATAGAATAACAGATACCCGGGAGTGAGTTACAGACTGGAATCTAATCGAGGGGTTCGGGGTGGTTTATATATAGAGTAACAGATACCCGGGAGTGAGTTACAGACTGGAATCGAATCGAGGGGTTCGGGGTGGTTTATATATAGAGTAACAGATACCCGGGAGTGAGTTACAGACTGGAATCTAATCGAGGGGTTCGGGGTGGTTTACATAGAGAATAACAGATACCCGGGAGTGAGTTACAGACTGGAATCTAATCGAGGGGTTCGCGATAATTTATATATAGAATAACAGATACCCGGGTGTGAGTTTCAGACTGGAATCTAGTCGAGGTGTTCGGGATGGTTTATATATAGAATAACAGATACCCGGGAGTGAGTTACAGACTGGAATCTAATCGAGGGGTTCGCGATAATTTATATATAGAATAACAGATACCCGGGTGTGAGTTTCAGACTGGAATCTAATCGAGGGGTTCGGGGTGGTTTATATATAGAATAACAGATACCCGCGAGTGGGTTACAGACTGGAATCTAATCGAGGGGTACGGGGAGGTTTATATATAGAATAACAGATACCCGGGTGTGAGTTACAGACTGGAATCTAATTCAGGGGTTCGGGGCTGTTTATTTATAGAATAACAGATACCCGGGAGTGAGTTACAGACTGGAATCTAATCGAGGGGTTCGGGGTGGTTTATATATAGAATAACAGATACCCAGGAGTGAGTTACAGACTGGAATCTAATCGAGTGGTTTGGGGTGGTTTATATATAGAATAACAGATACCCGGGAGTGAGTTACAGACTGGAATCTAATCGAGGGGTTTGGGGTGGTTTATATATAGAATAACAGATACCCGTGAGTGAGTTACAGACTGGAATCTAATCGAGGGTTTCAGGGTGGTTTATATATAGAATAACAGATACCCGGGAGTGAGTTACAGACTGGAATCTAATAGAGGGGTTTGGGGTGCTTTATATATAGAATAACAGATACCCGGTAGTGAGTTACAGACTGGAACCTAATCGAGGGGTTCAGGGTGGTTTATATATAGAATAACAGATACTCGGGAGTGAGTCACAGACTAGAATCTAATCGAGGGGTTCGGGGTGGTTTATATATAGAATAACAGATACCCGGGAGTGAGTTACAGACTGGGCTCTAATCGAGGGGTTCAGGGTGGTTTATATATAGAATAACAGATACTCGGGAGTGAGTCACAGACTAGAATCTAATCGAGGGGTTCAGGGTGGTTTATATACAGAATAACAGATACCCGGGAGTGAGTTACAGACTGGAATCTAATCGAGGGGTTCGGGTTGGTTTATATATAGAATAACAGATACCCAGGAGTGAGTTACAGACTGGAATCTAATCGAGGGGTTCGGGGTGGTTTATATATAGAATAACAGATACTCGGGAGTGAGTCACAGACTAGAATCTAATCGAGGGGTTCAGGGTGGTTTATATACAGAATAACAGATACCCGGGAGTGAGTTACAGACTGGAATCTAATCGAGGGGTTCGGGGCGGTTTATATATAGAATAACAGATACCCAGGAGTGAGTTACAGACTGGAATCTAATCGAGGGGTTCGGGGTGGTTTATATATAGAATAACAGATACCCGGGAGTGAGTTACAGACTGGAAACTAATCGAGGGGTTCGGGGTGGTTTATATACAGAATAACAGATACCCGGGAGTGAGTTACAGACTGGAATCTAATCTAGGGGTTCAGGGTGGTTTATATATAGATTAACAGATACCCGGGAGTGAGTTACAGACTGGAATCTAATCGAGGGTTCAGGGTGGTTTATATATAGAGTAACAGATACCCGGGAGTGAGTTAAAGACTGGAATCTAATTGAGGGGTTCGGGGTGGTTTATATAGAGAATAACAGATACCCGGGAGTGAATTACAGACTGGAATCTAATCGAGGGGTTCGGGGTGGTTTATATATAGAATAACAGATACCCGGGAGTGAGTTACCGACTGGAATCTAATCGAGGGGCTCTGGGTGGTTTATATGTAGAATAACAGATACCCGGGAGTGAGTTACAGACTGGAATCTAATCGAGGGGTTCGGGGTGGTTTATATATAGAATAACAGAGACCCGGGAGTGAGTTACAGACTGGAATCTAATCGAGGTGTTCGGGGTGGTTTATATATAGAATAACACATACCCGGGAGTGAGTTACAGACTGGAATCTAATCGAGGGGTTCGGGGTAGTTTATATATAGAATAACAGATACCCGGGAGTGAGTTACAGACTGGAATCTAATCGAGGGGTTCTGGGTGGTTTATATATAGAGTAACAGATACCCGGGAGTGAGTTACAGACTGGAATCTAATCGAGGGGTTCGGGGTGGTTTATATATAGAATAACAGATACCCGGGAGTGAGTTACAGACTGGAATCTAATCGCGGGGTTTGGGGTGGTTTATATATAGAATAACAGACACCCGGGAGTGAGTTACGACTGGAATCTAATCGAGGGGTTCGCGATAATTTATATGTAGAATAACAGATACCCGGGTGTGAGTTACAGACTGGAATCTAGTCGAGGTGTTCGGGATGGTTTATATATAGAATAACAGATACCCGGGAGGGAGTTACAGACTGGAATCTAATCGAGGGGTTCGGGGAGGTTTATATATAGAATAACAGATACCCGGGTGTGAGTTACAGACTGGAATCTAATTCAGGGGTTCGGGGAGTTTTATATATAGAATAACAGATACCTGGGAGTGAGTTACAGACTCAAATCTAATCGAGAGGTTCGGGGTGGTTTATATATAGAATAACAGATACCCGGGAGTGAGTTACAGACTGGAATTTAATCGAGGGGTTCGGGATGGTTTATATATAGAATAACAGATACCCGGGAGTGAGTTACAGACTGGAATCTAATCGAGGGGTTCAGGATGGTTTATATATAGAATAACAGATACCCGGGAGAGAGTTACAGACTGGAATCTAATCGAGGGGTTTGGCGTGGTTTATATATAGAATAACAGAAACCCGGGAGTGAGTTACAGACTGGAATGTAATCGAGGGGTTCGGGGTGGTTTATATATAGAATAACAGATACCCGGGAGTGGGTTACAGACTGGAATCTAATCGAGGGGTTCGGGGTGGCTTATATATAGAATAACAGATATGCGGGAGTGACTTACTGACTGGAATATAATCGAGGGGTTCGGGGTGGTTTATACATAGAATAACAGACACCCGGGAGTGAGTTACAGACTGGAATCTAATCGAGGAGTTCGGGGTGGTTTATATATAGAATAACAGATACCCGGGAGTGAATTACAGACTGGAATCTAATCGAGGGGTTCCGGGTGGTTTATATATAGAATAACAGATACCCGGGAGTGAGTTACAGACTGGAATCTAATCGAGGGGTTCCGGGTGGTTTATATAAAGAATAACAGAGACCCGGGAGTGAGTTACAGACTGGAATCTAATCGAGGGGTTCGGGGTGGTTTATATATAGAATAACAGATACCCGGGAGTGAGTTACAGACTGGAATCTAATCGAGGGGTTCGGGGTGGTTTATATATAGAATAACAGATACCCGGGAGTGAGTTACAGACTGGAATCTAATCGAGGGGTTCCGGGTGGTTTGTATATAGAATAACAGATAGCCAGGAGTGAGTTACAGACTGGAATCTAATCGAGGGGTTCAGGGTGGTTTATATACAGAATAACAGATACCCGGGAGTGAGTTACAGACTGGAATCTAATCGAGGGGTTCCGGGTGGTTTGTATATAGAACAACAGATAGCCAGGAGTGAGTTACAGACTGGAATCTAATCGAGGGGTTCAGGGTGGTTTATAAATAGAATAACAGATACCCGGGAGTGAGTTACAGACTGGAGTCTAATCGAGGGGTTTAGGGTGGTTTATATATAGAATAACAGATACCCGGGAGTGAGTTACAGACTGGAATCTAATCGAGGGGTTCGGGGTGGTTTATATATAGAATAACATATACCCGGGAGTGAGTTACAGACTGGAATCTAATCGAGGGGTTCGGGGTGGTTTATAGAGAATAACAGATACCCGGGAGTGAGTTACAGACTGGAATCTAATCGAGGCGTTCGGGGTGGTTTATATATAGAATAACAGATACCCAGGAGTGAGTTACAGACTGGAATCTAATCGAGGGGTTCGGGGTGGTTTATATATAGAATAACAGATACCCGGGAGTGAGTTACAGACTGGAATCTAATCGTGGGGTTCGGGGTGATTTATATATAGAATAACATATACCCGGGAGTGAGTTACAGACTGGAATCTAATCGGGGGGTTCTGGGGGGTTTATATACAGAATAACAGATACCCGGGAGTGAGTTACAGACTGGAATCTAATCGAGAGGTTCGGGGTGGTTTATATATAGAATAACAGATACCCGGGAGTGAGTTACAGACTGGAATGTAATCGAGGGGTTCGGGGTGGTTTATATATAGAATAACAGATACCCGGGAGTGAGTTACAGACTGGAATCTAATCGAGGGGTTCGGGGTGGTTTATATATAGAATAACAGATACCCGGGAGTGAGTTACAGACTGGAATCTACTCGAGGGGTTCGGGGTGGTTTATATATAGAATAACAGATACCCGGGAGTGAGTTACAGACTGGAATCTAATCGAGGGGTTCGGTGTGGTTTATATATAGTGTAACAGATACCCGGGAGTGAGTTACAGACTGGGTTCTAATCGAGGGGTTCGGGGGGGGGGGTTATGTATAGACTAACAGATACCCGGGTGTGAGTTACAGACTGGAATCTAATTGAGGTGTTCAGTGTGGTTTATATATAGAATAACAGATACCCGGGAGTGAGTTGCAGACTTAAATCTAATCGAGGGGTTTGGGGTGGTTTATATATAGAAACCAGATACCCGGGAGGGAGTTACAGACTAGAATCTAATCGAGGGGTTCAGGGTGGTTTATATATAGAATAACAGACACCCGGGCGTGAGTTACAGACTGGAATCTAATCGAGGGGTTCAGGGTGGTTTATATATAGAATAACAGATACCCGGGAGTGAGTTACAGACTGGAATCTAATCGAGGTGTTCGGGATGGTTTATATATAGAATAACAGATACCCGGGAGTGAGTTACAGACTGGAATCTAATCGAGGGGTTCGGGGTGGTTTATATATAGAATAACAGATACCCGGTAGTGGGTTACAGACTGGAATCTAATCGAGGGGTTCGGGGTGGTTTATATATAGAATAACAGATATGCGGGAGTGAGTTACTGACTGGAATATAATCGAGGGGTTCGGGGTGGTTTATACATAGAATAACAGACACCCGGGAGTGAGTTACAGACTGGAATCTAATCGAGGGGTTCGGGGTGGTTTATATATAGAATAACAGATACCCGGGAGTGAGTTACAGACTGGAATCTAATCGAGGGGTTCCGGGTGGTTTGTATATAGAATAACAGATAGCCAGGAGTGAGTTACAGACTGGAATCTAATCGAGGGGTTCAGGGTGGTTTATATACAGAATAACAGATACCCGGGAGTGAGTTACAGACTGGAATCTAATCGAGGGGTTCGGGGTGGTTTATATATAGAATAACAGATACCCGGGAGTGAGTTACAGACTGGAATCTAATCGAGGGGTTCGGGATGGTTTATATATAGAATAACAGATACCCGGGAGTGAGGTACAGACTGGAATCTAATCGAGGGGTTCGGGGTGGTTTATATACAGAATAACAGATACCCGGGAGTGAGATACAGACTGGAATCTAATCGAGGGGTTCGGGGTGGTTTATATACAGAATAACAGATACCCGGGAGTGAGGTACAGACTGGAATCTAATCGAGGGGTTCCGGGTGGTTTGTATATAGAACAACAGATAGCCAGGAGTGAGTTACAGACTGGAATCTAATCGAGGGGTTCAGGGTGGTTTATAAATAGAATAACAGATACCCGGGAGTGAGTTACAGACTGGAGTCTAATCGAGGGGTTTAGGGTGGTTTATATATAGAATAACAGATACCCGGGAGTGAGTTACAGACTGGAATCTAATCGAGGGGTTCGGGGTGGTTTATATATAGAATAACATATACCCGGGAGTGAGTTACAGACTGGAATCTAATCGAGTGGTTCGGGATGGTTTATATATAGAATAACAGATACCCGGGAGTGAGTTACAGACTGGAATCTAATCGAGGGGTTCGGGGTGGTTTATAGAGAATAACAGATACCCGGGAGTGAGTTACAGACTGGAATCTAATCGAGGGGTTCGGGGTGGTTTATATATAGAATAACAGATACCCAGGAGTGAGTTACAGACTGGAATCTAATCGAGGGGTTCGGGGTGGTTTATATATAGTATAACAGATACCCGGGAGTGAGTTACAGACTGGAATCTAATCGTGGGGTTCGGGGTGATTTATATATAGAATAACATATACCCGGGAGTGAGTTACAGACTGGAATCTAATCGGGGGGTTCTGGGGGGTTTATATACAGAATAACAGATACCCGGGAGTGAGTTACAGACTGGAATCTAATCGAGAGGTTCGGGGTGGTTTATATATAGAATAACAGATACCCGGGAGTGAGTTACAGACTGGAATGTAATCGAGGGGTTCGGGGTGGTTTATATATAGAATAACAGATACCCGGGAGTGAGTTACAGACTGGAATCTAATCGCGGGGTTTGGGGTGGTTTATATATAGAATAACAGACACCCGGGAGTGAGTTACGACTGGAATCTAATCGAGGGGTTCGCGATAATTTATATATAGAATAACAGATACCCGGGTGTGAGTTACAGACTGGAATCTAGTCGAGGTGTTCGGGATGGTTTATATATAGAATAACAGATACCCGGGAGGGAGTTACAGACTGGAATCTAATCGAGGGGTTCGGGGAGGTTTATATATAGAATAACAGATACCCGGGTGTGAGTTACAGACTGGAATCTAATTCAGGGGTTCGGGGAGTTTTATATATAGAATAACAGATACCTGGGAGTGAGTTACAGACTCGAATCTAATCGAGGGGTTCGGGGTGGTTTATATATAGAATAACAGATACCCGGGAGTGAGTTACAGACTGGAATTTAATCGAGGGGTTCGGGATGGTTTATATATAGAATAACAGATACCCGGGAGAGAGTTACAGACTGGAATCTAATCGAGGGGTTTGGCGTGGTTTATATATAGAATAACAGATACCCGGTAGTGGGTTACAGACTGGAATCTAATCGAGGGGTTCGGGGTGGTTTATATATAGAATAACAGATATGCGGGAGTGACTTACTGACTGGAATATAATCGAGGGGTTCGGGGTGGTTTATACATAGAATAACAGACACCCGGGAGTGAGTTACAGACTGGAATCTAATCGAGGAGTTCGGGGTGGTTTATATATAGAATAACAGATACCCGGGAGTGAATTACAGACTGGAATCTAATCGAGGGGTTCCGGGTGGTTTATATATAGAATAACAGATACCCGGGAGTGAGTTACAGACTGGAATCTAATCGAGGGGTTCCGGGTGGTTTATATAAAGAATAACAGAGACCCGGGAGTGAGTTACAGACTGGAATCTAATCGAGGGGTTCGGGGTGGTTTATATATAGAATAACAGATACCCGGGAGTGAGTTACAGACTGGAATCTAATCGAGGGGTTCGGGGTGGTTTATATATAGAATAACAGATACCCGGGAGTGAGTTACAGACTGGAATCTAATCGAGGGGTTCCGGGTGGTTTGTATATAGAATAACAGATAGCCAGGAGTGAGTTACAGACTGGAATCTAATCGAGGGGTTCAGGGTGGTTTATATACAGAATAACAGATACCCGGGAGTGAGTTACAGACTGGAATCTAATCGAGGGGTTCCGGGTGGTTTGTATATAGAACAACAGATAGCCAGGAGTGAGTTACAGACTGGAATCTAATCGAGGGGTTCAGGGTGGTTTATAAATAGAATAACAGATACCCGGGAGTGAGTTACAGACTGGAGTCTAATCGAGGGGTTTAGGGTGGTTTATATATAGAATAACAGATACCCGGGAGTGAGTTACAGACTGGAATCTAATCGAGGGGTTCGGGGTGGTTTATATATAGAATAACATATACCCGGGATTGAGTTACAGACTGGAATCTAATCGAGGGGTTCGGGGTGGTTTATAGAGAATAACAGATACCCGGGAGTGAGTTACAGACTGGAATCTAATCGAGGGGTTCGGGGTGGTTTATATATAGAATAACAGATACCCAGGAGTGAGTTACAGACTGGAATCTAATCGAGGGGTTCGGGGTGGTTTATATATAGTATAACAGATACCCGGGAGTGAGTTACAGACTGGAATCTAATCGTGGGGTTCGGGGTGATTTATATATAGAATAACATATACCCGGGAGTGAGTTACAGACTGGAATCTAATCGGGGGGTTCTGGGGGGTTTATATACAGAATAACAGATACCCGGGAGTGAGTTACAGACTGGAATCTAATCGAGAGGTTCGGGGTGGTTTATATATAGAATAACAGATACCCGGGAGTGAGTTACAGACTGGAATGTAATCGAGGGGTTCGGGGTGGTTTATATATAGAATAACAGATACCCGGGAGTGAGTTACAGACTGGAATCTAATCGAGGGGTTCGGGGTGGTTTATATATAGAATAACAGATACCCGGGAGTGAGTTACAGACTGGAATCTAATCGAGGGGTCCGGGGGGGGGGGGGGGGTTATGTATAGACTAA
Source organism: Scyliorhinus torazame (assembly GCF_047496885.1). Taxonomy (NCBI): domain Eukaryota; kingdom Metazoa; phylum Chordata; class Chondrichthyes; order Carcharhiniformes; family Scyliorhinidae; genus Scyliorhinus; species Scyliorhinus torazame. The sequence continues at coordinate 268,579 of NC_092711.1, read as the reverse complement.
CAGATACCCGGGTGTGAGTTACAGACTGGAATCTAATTGAGGTGTTCAGTGTGGTTTATATATAGAATAACAGATCCCCGGGAGTGAGTTGCAGACTTAAATCTAATCGAGGGGTTTGGGGTGGTTTATATATAGAAACCAGATACCCGGGAGTGAGTTGCAGACTGGAATCTAATCGATGGGTTCAGGGTGGTTTATATATAGAATAACAGACACCCGGGCGTGAGTTACAGACTGGAATCTAATCGAGGGGTTCAGGGTGGTTTATATATAGAATAACAGATACCCGGGAGTGAGTTACAGACTGGAATCTAATCGAGGTGTTCGGGATGGTTTATATATAGAATAACAGATACCCGGGAGTGAGTTACAGACTGGAATCTAATCGAGGGGTTCGGGGTGGTTTATATATAGAATAACAGATACCCGGTAGTGGGTTACAGACTGGAATCTAATCGAGGGGTTCGGGGTGGTTTATATATAGAATAACAGATATGCGGGAGTGAGTTACTGACTGGAATATAATCGAGGGGTTCGGGGTGGTTTATACATAGAATAACAGACACCCGGGAGTGAGTTACAGACTGGAATCTAATCGAGGGGTTCCGGGTGGTTTATATATAGAATAACAGATACCCGGGAGTGAGTTACAGACTGGAATCTAATCGAGGGGTTCCGGGTGGTTTATATAAAGAATAACAGAGACCCGGGAGTGAGTTACAGACTGGAATCTAATCGAGGGGTTCGGGGTGGTTTATATATAGAATAACAGATACCCGGGAGTGAGTTACAGACTGGAATCTAATCGAGGGGTTCCGGGTGGTTTGTATATAGAATAACAGATAGCCAGGAGTGAGTTACAGACTGGAATCTAATCGAGGGGTTCAGGGTGGTTTATATACAGAATAACAGATACCCGGGAGTGAGTTACAGACTGGAATCTAATCGAGGGGTTCCGGGTGGTTTGTATATAGAACAACAGATAGCCAGGAGTGAGTTACAGACTGGAATCTAATCGAGGGGTTCAGGGTGGTTTATAAATAGAATAACAGATACCCGGGAGTGAGTTACAGACTGGAGTCTAATCGAGGGGTTTAGGGTGGTTTATATATAGAATAACAGATACCCGGGAGTGAGTTACAGACTGGAATCTAATCGAGGGGTTCGGGGTGGTTTATATATAGAATAACATATACCCGGGAGTGAGTTACAGACTGGAATCTAATCGAGGGGTTCGGGGTGGTTTATAGAGAATAACAGATACCCGGGAGTGAGTTACAGACTGGAATCTAATCGAGGGGTTCGGGGTGGTTTATATATAGAATAACAGATACCCAGGAGTGAGTTACAGACTGGAATCTAATCGAGGGGTTCGGGGTGGTTTATATATAGTATAACAGATACCCGGGAGTGAGTTACAGACTGGAATCTAATCGTGGGGTTCGGGGTGATTTATATATAGAATAACATATACCCGGGAGTGAGTTACAGACTGGAATCTAATCGGGGGGTTCTGGGGGGTTTATATACAGAATAACAGATACCCGGGAGTGAGTTACAGACTGGAATCTAATCGAGAGGTTCGGGGTGGTTTATATATAGAATAACAGATACCCGGGAGTGAGTTACAGACTGGAATGTAATCGAGGGGTTCGGGGTGGTTTATATATAGAATAACAGATACCCGGGAGTGAGTTACAGACTGGAATCTAATCGAGGGGTTCGGGGTGGTTTATATATAGAATAACAGATACCCGGGAGTGAGTTACAGACTGGAATCTAATCGAGGGGTTCGGGGTGGTTTATATATAGAATAACAGATACCCGGGAGTGAGTTACAGACTGCAATCTAATCGAGGGGTTCGGTGTGGTTTATATATAGTGTAACAGATACCCGGGAGTGAGTTACAGACTGGGTTCTAATCGAGGGGTTCGGGGGGGGGGGTTACGTATAGACTAACAGATACCCGGGTGTGAGTTACAGACTGGAATCTAATTGAGGTGTTCAGTGTGGTTTATATATAGAATAACAGATACCCGGGAGTGAGTTGCAGACTTAAATCTAATCGAGGGGTTTGGGGTGGTTTATATATAGAAACCAGATACCCGGGAGTGAGTTGCAGACTGGAATCTAATCGATGGGTTCAGGGTGGTTTATATATAGAATAACAGACACCCGGGCGTGAGTTACAGACTGGAATCTAATCGAGGGGTTCAGGGTGGTTTATATATAGAATAACAGATACCCGGGAGTGAGTTACAGACTGGAATCTAATCGAGGTGTTCGGGATGGTTTATATATAGAATAACAGATACCCGGGAGTGAGTTACAGACTGGAATCTAATCGAGGGGTTCGGGGTGGTTTATATATAGAATAACAGATACCCGGGAGTGGGTTACAGACTGGAATCTAATCGAGGGGTTCGGGGTGGTTTATATATAGAATAACAGATACCCGGGAGTGAGTTACAGACTGGAATCTAATCGAGGGTTTCAGGGTGGTTTTATATAGAGTAACAGATACCCGGGAGTGAGTTACAGATTGGAATCTAATCGAGGGGTTTGGGGTGCTTTATATATAGAATAACAGATACCCGGTAGTGAGTTACAGACTGGAACCTAATCGAGGAGTTCACGGTGGTTTATATAGAGAATAACAGATTCCCGGGAGTGAGTTACAGACTGGAATCTAATCGAGGGGTTCGAGGTGGTTTATATATAGTATAACAGATACCCGGGAGTGAGTTACAGACTGGAATCTAATCGTGGCGATCGGGGTGGTTTATATATAGAATAACATATACCCGGGAGTGAGTTACAGACTGGAATCTAATTCAGGGGTTCGGGGAGTTTTATATATAGAATAACAGATACCTGGGAGTGAGTTACAGACTCGAATCTAATCGAGGGGTCCGGGGTGGTTTATATATAGAATGACAGATACCACGAAGTGAGTTACAGACTGGAATCTAATCGAGGACTTTGGCGTGGTTTATATATAGAATAACAGATACCCGGTAGTGGGTTACAGACTGGAATCTAATCGAGGGGTTCGGGGTGGTTTATATATAGAATAACAGATTCCCAGAAGTGAGTTACAGACTGGAATCTAATCGAGGGGTTCGGGGTGGTTTATATATAGAATAACAGATACCCGGGAGTGAGTTACAGACTGGAATCTAATCGAGGGTTCAGGGTGGTTTATATATAGAGTAACAGATACCCGGGAGTGAGTTACAGACTGGAATCTAATCAAAGGTTCAGGGTGGTTTATATATAGAGTAACAGATACCCGGGAGTGAGTTACAGACTGGAATCTAATCGAGGGGTTCAGGGTGGTTTATATATAGAATAACAGATACCCGGGAGTGAGTTACAGACTGGAATCTAATCGAGGGTTCAGGGTGGTTTATATATAGAGTAACAGATACCCGGGAGTGAGTTACAGACTGGAATCTAATCGAGGGGTTCGGGGTGGTTTATATAGAGAATAACAGATACCCGGGAGTGAGTTACAGACTGGAATCTAATCGAGGGGTTCGGTGTGGTTTTTATATAGAATAACAGATACCCGGGAGTGAGTTACCGACTGGAATCTAATCGAGGGGTTCTGGGTGGTTTATATATAGAATAACAGATACCCGGGAGTGAGTTACAGACTGGAATCTAATCGAAGGGTTCGGGGTGGTTTATATATAGAATAACAGATACCCGGGAGTGAGTTACAGATTGGAATCGAATCGAGTGGTTCGGGGTGGTCTATATATAGAATAACAGATACCCGGGAGTGAGTTACAGACTGGAATCTAATCGAGGGATTCGGGGTGGTTTATATATAGAATAACAGATACCCGGGAGTGAGATACAGACTGGAATCTAATCGAGGGGTTCGGTGAGGTTTATATATAGAATAACAGATACCCGGGAGTGAGTTACAGACTGGAATCTAATCGAGGGGTTCGGGGTGGTTTGTATATAGAACAACAGATACCCGGGAGTGAGTTACAGACTGGAATCTAATCGAGGGGTTCGGGGTGGTTTATATATAGAATAACAGATTCCCGGGAGTGAGTTACAGACTGGAATCTAATCTAGGGGTTCCGTGTGGTTTATATATAGAATAACAGATACCCGGGAGTGAGTTACAGACTGGAATCGAATCGAGGGGTTCGGGGTGGTTTATATATAGAGTAACAGATACCCGGGAGTGAGTTACAGACTGGAATCTAATCGAGGGGTTCGGGGTGGTTTACATAGAGAATAACAGATACCCGGGAGTGAGTTACAGACTGGAATCTAATCGAGGGGTTCGCGATAATTTATATATAGAATAACAGATACCCGGGTGTGAGTTTCAGACTGGAATCTAGTCGAGGTGTTCGGGATGGTTTATATATAGAATAACAGATACCCGGGAGTGAGTTACAGACTGGAATCTAATCGAGGGGTTCGCGATAATTTATATATAGAATAACAGATACCCGGGTGTGAGTTTCAGACTGGAATCTAATCGAGGGGTTCGGGGTGGTTTATATATAGAATAACAGATACCCGCGAGTGGGTTACAGACTGGAATCTAATCGAGGGGTACGGGGAGGTTTATATATAGAATAACAGATACCCGGGAGTGAGTTACAGACTGGAATCTAATCGAGGGGTTCGGGGTGGTTTATATATAGAAACACAGATACCTGGGAGTGAGTTACAGACTCGAATCTAATCGAGGGGTCCGGGGTGGTTTATATATAGAATAACAGATACCCGGTAGTGAGTTACAGACTGGAATCTAATCGAGGACTTTGGCGTGGTTTATATATAGAATAACAGATACCCGGTAGTGGGTTACAGACTGGAATCTAATCGAGGGGTTCGGGGTGGTTTATATATAGAATAACAGATTCCCAGAAGTGAGTTACAGACTGGAATCTAATCGAGGGGTTCGGGGTGGTTTATATATAGAATAACAGATACCCGGGAGTGAGTTACAGACTGGAATCTAATCGAGGGTTCAGGGTGGTTTATATATAGAGTAACAGATACCCGGGAGTGAGTTACAGACTGGAATCTAATCGAAGGTTCAGGGTGGTTTATATATAGAGTAACAGATACCCGGGAGTGAGTTACAGACTGGAATCTAATCGAGGGGTTCAGGGTGGTTTATATATAGAATAACAGATACCCGGGAGTGAGTTACAGACTGGAATCTAATCGAGGGTTCAGGGTGGTTTATATATAGAGTAACAGATACCCGGGAGTGAGTTACAGACTGGAATCTAATCGAGGGGTTCGGGGTGGTTTATATAGAGAATAACAGATACCCGGGAGTGAGTTACAGACTGGAATCTAATCGAGGGGTTCGGTGTGGTTTTTATATAGAATAACAGATACCCGGGAGTGAGTTACCGACTGGAATCTAATCGAGGGGTTCTGGGTGGTTTATATATAGAATAACAGATACCCGGGAGTGAGTTACAGACTGGAATCTAATCGAAGGGTTCGGGGTGGTTTATATATAGAATAACAGATACCCGGGAGTGAGTTACAGATTGGAATCGAATCGAGTGGTTCGGGGTGGTCTATATATAGAATAACAGATACCCGGGAGTGAGTTACAGACTGGAATCTAATCGAGGGATTCGGGGTGGTTTATATATAGAATAACAGATACCCGGGAGTGAGATACAGACTGGAATCTAATCGAGGGGTTCGGTGAGGTTTATATATAGAATAACAGATACCCGGGAGTGAGTTACAGACTGGAATCTAATCGAGGGGTTCGGGGTGGTTTGTATATAGAATAACAGATACCCGGGAGTGAGTTACAGACTGGAATCTAATCGAGGGGTTCGGGGTGGTTTATATATAGAATAACAGATACCCGGGAGTGAGTTACAGACTGGAATCTAATCTAGGGGTTCGGGGTGGTTTATATATAGAATAACAGATACCCGGGAGTGAGTTACAGACTGGAATCTAATCGAGGGGTTCGGGGTGGTTTATATATAGAATAACAGATACCCGGGAGTGAGTTACAGACTGGAATCTAATCGAGGGGTTCGGGTTGGTTTATATATAGAATAACAGATACCCGGGAGTGGGTTACAGACTGGAATCTAATTGAGGGGTTCGGGGTGGTTTATATATAGAGTAACAGATACCCGGGAGTGAGTTACAGACTGGAATCTAATCGAGGGGTTTAGGGTGGTTTATTTATAGAATAACAGATACCCGGGAGTGAGTTACAGAATGGAATCTAATCGAGGGGTTCAGGGTGGTTTATATAGAATAACAGATATCCGGGAGTGAGTTACAGACTGGAATCTAATCGAGGGGTTCGGGGTGGTTTATATATAGAATAACAGATACCCGGGAGTGAGTTACAGACTGGAATCTAATCGAGGGGTTCTGGGTGGTTTATATATAGAGTAACAGATACCCGGGAGTGAGTTACAGACTGGAATCTAATCGAGGGGTTCGGGGTGGTTTATATATAGAATAACAGATACCCTGTAGTGAGTTACAGACTGGAATCTAATCGAGGGGTTCCGGGTGGTTTATATATAGAATAACAGATACCCGGGAGTGAGTTACAGACTGGAATCTAATCGAGGGGTTCTGGGTGGTTTATGTATAGAATAACAGATACCCGGGAGTGAGTTACAGACTGGAATCTAATCGAGGGTTCAAGAGTGGTTTATATATAGAGTAACAGATACCCGGGAGTGAGTTACAGACTGGAATCTAATCGAGGGGTTCGGTGAGGTTTATATATAGAATAACAGATACCCGGGAGTGAGTTACAGACTGGAATCTAATCGAGGGGTTCGGGTGGTTTGTATATAGAATAACAGATACCCGGGAGTGAGTTACAGACTGGAATTTAATCTAGGGGTTCAGGGTGGTTTATATATAGAATAACAGATACCCGGGAGTGAGTTACAGACTGGAATCGAATCGAGGGGTTCAGGGTGGTTTATATATAGAATAACAGATAACCGGGAGTGAGTTACAGACTGGAATCTAATCGAGGGGTTCGGGGTGGTTTATATATAGAATAACAGATACCCGGGAGTGAGTTACACACTGGAATCTAATCGAGGGGTTCGGGGTGGTTTATATATAGAATAACAGATACCCGGGAGTGAGTTACAGACTGGAATCTAATCGAGGGGTTCGGGGTGGTTTATATATAGAATAACAGATACCCGGGAGTGAGTTACAGACTGGAATCTAATCGAGGGGTTCGGAGTGGTTTATATATAGAATAACAGATACCCGGTAGTGAGTTACAGACTGGAATCTAATCGAGGGGTTCCACGTGGTTTATATACAGAATAACAGATACCCGGGAGTGAGTTACAGACTGGAATCTAATCTAGGGGTTCAGGGTTGTTTATATATAGAATAACAGATACCCGGGAGTGAGTTACAGACTGGAATCTAATCGAGGGTTCAGGGTTGTTTATATATAGAGTAACAGATACCCAGGAGTGAGTTACAGGCTGGAATCTAATCTAGGGGTTCAGGGTTGTTTATATATAGAATAACAGATACCCGGGAGTGAGTTACAGACTGGAATCTAATCGAGGGGTTCGGGGTGGGTTATATATTGAATAACAGATACCCGGGAGTGAGTTACAGACTGGAATGTAATCGAGGGGTTCGGGGTGGTTTATATAGAGAATAACAGATACCCGGGAGTGAGTTACCGACTGGAATCTAATCAAGGGGTTCTGGGTGCTTTATATATAGAATAACAGATACCCGGGAGTGAGTTACAGACTGGAATCTAATCGAGTGGTTCGGTGTGGATTATATATAGAATAACAGATACCCGGGAGTGAGTTACAGACTGGAATCTAATCGAGGGATTCGGGGTGGTTTATATATAGAATAACAGATACCCGGGAGTGAGTTACAGACTGGAATCTAATCGAGGGGTTCGGGGTGGTTTATATATAGAATAACAGATACCCGGGAGTGAGTTACCGACTGGAATCTAATCAAGGGGTTCTGGGTGCTTTATATATAGAATAACAGATACCCGGGAGTGAGTTACAGACTGGAATCTAATCGAGTGGTTCGGTGTGGATTATATATAGAATAACAGATACCCGGGAGTGAGTTACAGACTGGAATCTAATCGAGGGATTCGGGGTGGTTTATATATAGAATAACAGATACCCGGGAGTGAGATACAGACTGGAATCTAATCGAGGGGTTCGGTGAGGTTTATATATAGAATAACAGATACCCGGGAGTGAGTTACAGACTGGAATCTAATCGAGGGGTTCGGGGTGGTTTGTATTACGAATAACAGATACCCAGGAGTGAGTTACAGACTGGAATCTAATCTAGGGGTTCAGGGTGGTTTATATATAGAATAACAGATACCCGGGAGTGAGTTACAGACTGGAATCGAATCGAGGGGTTCAGGGTGGTTTATATATAGAATAACAGATACCCGGGAGTGAGTTACAGACTGGAATCTAATTGAGGGGTTCGGGGTGGTTTATATATAGAATAACAGATACCCGGGAGTAAGTTACAGAATGGAATCTAATCGAGGGGTTCAGGGTGGTTTATATATAGAATAACAGATACCCGGGAGTGAGTTACAGACTGGAATCAAATCTAGGGGTTCAGGGTGGTTTATATATAGAATATCAGATACCCGGGAGTGAGTTACAGACTGGAATCTAATCGAGGGTTCAGGGTGGTTTATATATAGAGTAACAGATACCCGGGAGTGAGTTACAGACTGGAATCTAATCGAGGGGTTCGGGGTGGTTTATATAGAGAATAACAGATACCCGGGAGTGAGTTACAGACTGGAATCTAATCGAGGGGTTCGGGGTGGTTTATATATAGAATAACAGATACCCGGGAGTGAGTTACCGACTGGAATCTAATCGAGGGGTTCTGGGTGGTTTATATATAGAATAACAGATACCCGGGAGTGAGTTACAGACTGGAATCTAATCGAGGGGTTCGGGGTGGTTTATATATAGAATAACAGATATCCGGGAGTGGGTTACAGACTAGAAACTAATCGAGGGGTTCGGGGTGGTTTATATATAGAATAGCAGATACCCGGGAGTGAGTTATAGACTGGAATCTAATCGAGGCGTTCGGGGTGGTTTATATATAGAATAACAGACACCCGGGAGTGAGTTACAGACTGGAATCTAATCGAGAGGTTCGGGGTGGTTTATATATAGAATAACAGATACCCGGGAGTAAATTACAGACTGGAATCTAATCGAGCGATTCGGGGTGGTTTATATATAGAATAACAGATACCCGGGAGTGAGATACAGACTGGAATCTAATCAAGGGGTTCGGTGAGGTTTATATATAGAATAACAGATACCCGGGAGTGAGTTACAGACTGGAATCTAATCGAGGTGTTCGGGGTGGTTTGTATATAGAATAACAGATACCCGGGAGTGAGTTACAGACTGGAATCTAATCGGGGGGTTCGGGGTGGTTTATATATAGAATAACAGATACCCGGGAGTGAGGTACAGACTGGAATCTAATCGAGGGGTTCGGGCTGGTTTATATATAGAATAACAGATACCCGGGAGTGAGTTACAGACTGGAATCTAATCGAGGGGTTCGGGGTGGTTTATATATAGAATGACAGATATCCGGGAGTGAGTTACAGACTGGAATCTAATCAAGGGGTTCGGGGTGGTTTATATATAGAATAGCAGATACCCGGGAGTGAGTTACAGACTGGAATCTAATCGAGGGGTTCGGGGAGGTTTATATATAGAATAACAGATACCTGGGAGTGAGTTACAGACTGGAATCTAATTGAGGGGTTCGGGGTGGTTTATATATAGAATAACAGATACCCGGGAGAGAGTTACAGACTGGAATCTAATCGAGTGGTTCGGGGTGGTTTATATATAGAATAACAGATACCCGGGAGTGAGGTACAGACTGGAATCTAATCGAGGGGTTCGTGCAGGTTTATATATAGAATTACAGATACCCTGGAGTGAGTTACAGACTGGAATCTAATCGAGGGGTTCGGTGAGGTTTATATATAGAATAACAGATACCCGGGAGTGAGTTACAGACTGGAATCTAATCGAGGGGTTCGGGGTGGTTTGTATTACGAAAACAGATACCCAGGAGTGAGTTACAGACTGGAATCTAATCTAGGGGTTCAGGGTGGTTTATATATAGAATAACAGATACCCGGGAGTGAGTTACAGACTGGAATCGAATCGAGGGGTTCAGGGTGGTTTATATATAGAATAACAGATACCCGGGAGTGAGTTACAGACTGGAATCTAATTGAGGGGTTCGGGGTGGTTTATATATAGAATAACAGATACCCGGGAGTAAGTTACAGAATGGAATCTAATCGAGGGGTTCAGGGTGGTTTATATATAGAATAACAGATACCCGGGAGTGAGTTACAGACTGGAATCTAATCTAGGGGTTCAGGGTGGTTTATATATAGAATAAGAGATACCCGGGAGTGAGTTACAGACTGGAATCTAATCGAGGGTTCAGGGTGGTTTATATATAGAGTAACAGATACCCGGGAGTGAGTTACAGACTGGAATCTAATCGAGGGGTTCGGGGTGGTTTATATAGAGAATAACAGATACCCGGGAGTGAGTTACAGACTGGAATCTAATCGAGGGGTTCGGGGTGGTTTATATATAGAATAACAGATACCCGGGAGTGAGTTACCGACTGGAATCTAATCGAGGGGTTCTGGGTGGTTTATATATAGAATAACAGATACCCGGGAGTGAGTTACAGACTGGAATCTATACGAGGGGTTCGGGGTGGTTTATATATAGAATAACAGATATCCGGGAGTGGGTTACAGACTAGAATCTAATCGAGGGGTTCGGGGTGGTTCATATATAGAATAGCAGATACCCGGGAGTGAGTTATAGACTGGAATCTAATCGAGGCGTTCGGGGTGGTTTATATATAGAATAACAGACACCCGGGAGTGAGTTACAGACTGGAATCTAATCGAGAGGTTCGGGGTGGTTTATATATAGAATAACAGATACCCGGGAGTAAATTACAGACTGGATTCTAATCGAGCGATTCGGGGTGGTTTATATATAGAATAACAGATACCCGGGAGTGAGATACAGACTGGAATCTAATCGAGGGGTTCGGTGAGGTTTATATATAGAATAACAGATACCCGGGAGTGAGTTACAGACTGGAATCTAATCGAGGGGTTCGGGGTGGTTTGTATATAGAATAACAGATACCCGGGAGTGAGTTACAGACTGGAATCTAATCGGGGGTTCGGGGTGGTTTATATATAGAATAACAGATACCCGGGAGTGAGGTACAGACTGGAATCTAATCGAGGGGTTCGGGCTGGTTTATATATAGAATAACAGATACCCGGGAGTGAGTTACAGACTGGAATCTAATCGAGGGGTTCGGGGTGGTTTATATATAGAATGACAGATATCCGGGAGTGGGTTACAGACTAGAATCGAATCGAGGGGTTCGGGGTGGTTTATATATAGAATAGCAGATACCCGGGAGTGAGTTACAGACTGGAATCTAATCGAGGGGTTCGGGGAGGTTTATATATAGAATAACAGATACCTGGGAGTGAGTTACAGACTGGAATCTAATTGAGGGGTTCGGGGTGGTTTATATATAGAATAACAGATACCCGGGAGAGAGTTACAGACTGGAATCTAATCGAGTGGTTCGGGGTGGTTTATATATAGAATAACAGATACCCGGGAGTGAGGTACAGACTGGAATCTAATCGAGGGGTTCGGGCTGGTTTATATATAGAATAACAGATACCCGGGAGTGAGTTACAGACTGGAATCTAATTGAGGGGTTCGGGGTGGTTTATATATAGAATAACAGATACCCGGGAGAGAGTTACAGACTGGAATCTAATCGAGTGGTTCGGGGTTGTTTATATATAGAATAACAGATACCCGGGAGTGAGTTACAGACTGGAATCTAATCGAGGGTTTCGGGGTGGTTTATATATAGAATAACAGATACCCGGGAGTGAGATACAGACTGGAATCTAATCGAGGGGCTCGGGGTGGTTTATATATAGAATAACAGATACCCGGGAGTGAGGTACAGACTGGAATCTAATCGAGGGGTTCGGGCTGGTTTATATATAGAATAACAGATACCCGGGAGTGAGTTACAGACTGGAATCTAATCGAGGGGTTCGGGGTGGTTTATATATAGAATGACAGATATCCGGGAGTGGGTTACAGACTAGAATCTAATCGAGGTGTTCGGGGTGGTTTATATATAGAATAGCAGATACCCGGGAGTGAGTTACAGACTGGAATCTAATCGAGGGGTTCGGGGAGGTTTATATATAGAATAACAGATACCTGGGAGTGAGTTACAGACTGGAATCTAATTGAGGGGTTCGGGGTGGTTTATATATAGAATAACAGATACCCGGGAGAGAGTTACAAACTGGAATCTAATCGAGTGGTTCGGGGTGGTTTATATATAGAATAACAGATACCCGGGAGTGAGTTACAGACTGGAATCTAATCGAGGGGTTCGGGGTGGTTTATATATAGAATAACAGATTCCCGGGAGTGAGATACAGACTGGAATCTAATCGAGGGGCTCGGGGTGGTTTATATATAGAATAACAGATACCCGGGAGTGAGTTACAGACTGGAATCTAATCGAGGGGTTTTGTTTGGTTTATATATAGAATAACAGATACCCGGGAGTGAGTTACAGACTGGAATCTAATCGAGGGGTTCGGGGTGGTTCATATAGAGAATAACAGATACCCGGGAGTGAGTTACAGACTGGAATCTAATCGAGTGGTTCGGGGTGGTTTATATATCGAATAACAGATACCCGGGAGTGAGTTACAGACTGGAATCTAATCGAGGGGTTCGGGGTGGTATATATATAGAATAACAGATACCCAGGAGTGAGTTATGACTGGAATCTAATCGAGGGTTTCGGGGTGGTTTATATATAGAATAACAGATACCCGGGAGTGAGTTACAGACTGGAATCTAATCGAGGGGTTCGGGGTGGTTTATATATAGAATAACAGATACCCGGGAGTGAGTTACAGACTGGAATCGAATCGAGGGGTTCGGGGTGGTTTATATATAGAATAACAGATACCCGGGAGTGATTTACAGACTTGAATCTAATCGAGGGGTTCCGGGTAGTTTATATATAGAGTAACAGATACCCGGAAGTGAGTTACAGACTGGAATCTAATCGAGGGGATCGGGGTGGTTTATATATAGAATAACAGACACCCGGGACTGAGTTACAGACTGGAATCTAATCGAGGGGTTCGGGGTGGTTTATATATAGAATAACTGATACCCGGGAGTGAGTTACAGACTGGAATCTAATCGAGGGGTTCGGGGTGGTTCATATATAGAATAACAGATACCCGGGAGTGAGCCACATACTGGAATCTAATCGAGGGGTTCGGGGTGGTTTATATATAGAATAACAGATACCCGGGAGTGAGTTACAGACTGGAATCTAATCGAGGGGTTCGGAGTGGTTTATATATAGAATAACAGATACCCGGGAGCGAGTTACAGACTGGAATCTAATCGAGGGGTTCAGGGTAGCTTATATATAGAATAACAGATACCCGGGAGTGAGTTACAGACTGGAATCTAATCGAGGGGTTCGGGGTGGTTTATATATAGAATAACAGATACCCGGGAGTGAGTTACAGACTGGAATCTAATCGAGGGGTTCGGGGTGGTTTATATATTGAATAACAGATACCCGGGAGTGTGTTACAGACTGGAATCTAATCTAGGGGTTTGGGATGGTTTATATATAGAATAACAGATACCCGGTAGTGATTTACAGACTGGAATCTAATCGAGGGGTTCCGGGTAGTTTATATATAGAGTAACAGATACCCGGGAGTGAGTTACAGACTGGAATCTAATCGAGGGGTTCGGGGTGGTTTATATATAGAATAACAGACACCCGGGAGTGAGTTACAGACTGGAATCTAATCGAGGGGTTCGGGGTGGTTTATATATAGAATAACAGATACCCGGGAGTGAGTTACAGACTGGAATCTAATCGAGGGGTTCGGGGTGGTTTATATATAGAATAACTGATACCCGGGAGTGAGTTACAGACTGGAATCTAATCGAGGGGTTCGGGATGGTTTATATATAGAATAACAGATACCCGGGAGTGAGTTACAGACTGGAATCTAATCGAGAGGTTCGGGGTGGTTTATATATAGAATAACAGATACCCGGGAGTGAGTTACAGACTGGAATCTAATCGAGGGGTTCGGGGTGGTTTATATATAGAATAACTGATACCCGGGAGTGAGTTACAGACTGGAATCTAATCGAGGGGTTCGGGGTGGTTCATATATAGAATAACAGATACCCGGGAGTGAGCCACAGACTGGAATCTAATCGAGGGGTTCGGGGTGGTTTATATATAGAATAACAGATACCCGGGAGTGAGTTACAGACTGGAATCTAATCGAGGGGTTCGGGGTTGTTTATATATAGAATAACAGATACCCGGGAGTGAGTTACAGACTGGAATCGAATCGAGCGGTTCGGGGTGGTTTATATATAGAATAACAGATACCCGGGAGTGAGATACAGACTGGAATCTAATCGAGGGGTTCGGGGTGGTTTATATATAGAATAACAGATACCCGGGAGTGAGATACAGACTGGAATCTAATCGAGGGGTTCGGGGTGGTTTATATATAGAATAACAGATACCCGGGAGTGAGTTACAGACTGGAATCTAATCGAGGGGTTCGGGGTGGTTTATATATAGAATAACAGATACCCGGGAGTGAGTTACAGACTGGAATCTAATCGAGGGGTTCGGGATGGTTTATACATAGAATAACAGATGCCCGGGAGTGAGTTACAGACTGGAATCTAATCGAGGGGTTCGGGGTGGTTTATATATAGAATAACAGATACCCGGGAGTGAGTTACAGACTGGAATCTAATCGAGGGGTTCGGAGTGGTTTATATATAGAATAACAGATACCCGGGAGTGAGTTACAGACTGGAATCTAATCGAGGGGTTCGGGGTGGTTTATATATAGAATAACAGATACCCGGGAGTGAGATACAGACTGGAATCTAGTCGAGGGGTTCGGGGTGGTTTATATATAGAATAACAGATACCCGGGAGCGAGTTACAGACTGGAATCTAATCGAGGGGTACCGGGTAGTTTATATATAGAGTAACAGATACCCGGGAGTGAGTTACAGACTGGAATCTAATCAAGGGGTTCGGGGTGGTTTATATATAGAATAACAGACACCCGGGAGTGAGTTACAGACTGGAATCTAATCGAGGGGTTCGGGGTGGTTTATATATAGAATAACTGATACCCGGGAGTGAGATACAGACTGGAATCTAATCGAGGGGTTCGGGGTGGTTCATATATAGAATAACAGATACCCGGGAGTGAGCCACAGACTGGAATCTAATCGAGGGGTTCGGGGTGGTTTATATAGAGAATAACAGATACCCGGGAGTGAGTTACAGACTGGAATCTAATCGAGGGGTTCGGGGTGGTTTATATATAGAATAACAGATACCCGGGTGTGAGTTACAGACTGGAATCTAATCGAGGGGTTCGGGGTGGTTTATATATAGAATAACAGATACCCGGGAGTGAGATACAGACTGGAATCTAATCGAGGGGTTCGGGGTGGTTTATATATAGAATAACAGATACCCGGGAGCGAGTTACAGACTGGAATCTAATCGAGGGGTTCGGGGTGGTTTATATATAGAATAACAGATACCCGGGAGTGAGTTACAGACTGGAATCTAATCGAGGGGTTCAGGGTGGTTTATATATAGAATAACAGATACCCGGGAGTGAGTTACAGACTGGAATCTAATCGAGGAGTTCGGGGTGGTTTATTTATAGAATAACAGATACCCGGGAGTGAGTTACAGACTGGAATCTAATCGAGGGGTTCGGGGTGGTTTATATATAGAATAACAGATACCCGGGAGTGAGTTCCAGACTGGAATCTAATCGAGGGGTTCGGGGTGGTTTATATATAGAATAACAGATACCCGGGAGTGAGTTACAGACTGGAATCTAATCGAGGAGTTCGGGGTGGTTTATTTATAGAATAACAGACACCCGGGAGTAAGTTACATACTGGAATCTAATCGAGGGATTCGGGGAGGTTTATATAGAGAATAACAGATACCCGGGAGTGAGTTACAGACTGGAATCTAATCGAGTGGTTCGGTGTGGTTTATATATAGAATAACAGATACCCGGGAGTGAGTTACAGACTGGAATCTAATCGAGGGATTCGGGGTGGTTTATATATAGAATAACAGATACCCGGGAGTGAGATACAGACTGGAATCTAATCGAGGGGTTCGGTGAGGTTTATATATAGAATAACAGATACCCGGGAGTGAGTTACAGACTGGAATCTAATCGAGGGGTTCGGGGTGGTTTGTATTACGAATAACAGATACCCAGGAGTGAGTTACAGACTGGAATCTAATCTAGGGGTTCAGGGTGGTTTATATATAGAATAACAGATACCCGGGAGTGAGTTACAGACTGGAATCGAATCGGGGGGTTCAGGGTGGTTTATATATAGAATAACAGATACCCGGGAGTGAGTTACAGACTGGAATCTAATTGAGGGGTTCGGGGTGGTTTATATATAGAATAACAGATACCCGGGAGTAAGTTACAGAATGGAATCTAATCGAGGGGTTCAGGGTGGTTTATATATAGAATAACAGATACCCGGGAGTGAGTTACAGACTGGAATCTAATCTAGGGGTTCAGGGTGGTTTATATATAGAATAACAGATACCCGGGAGTGAGTTACAGACTGGAATCTAATCGAGGGTTCAGGGTGGTTTATATATAGAGTAACAGATACCCGGGAGTGAATTACAGACTGGAATCTAATCGAGGGGTTCGGGGTGGTTTATATAGAGAATAACAGATACCCGGGAGTGAGTTACAGACTGGAATCTAATCGAGGGGTTCGGGGTGGTTTATATATAGAATAACAGATACCCGGGAGTGAGTTACCGACTGGAATCTAATCGAGGGGTTCTGGGTGGTTTATATATAGAATAACAGATACCCGGGAGTGAGTTACAGACTGGAATCTAATCGAGGGGTTCGGGGTGGTTTATATATAGAATAACAGATATCCGGGAGTGGGTTACAGACTAGAATCTAATCGAGGGGTTCGGGGTGGTTTATATATAGAATAGCAGATACCCGGGAGTGAGTTATAGACTGGAATCTAATCGAGGCGTTCGGGGAGGTTTATATATAGAATAACAGATACCCGGGAGTGAGTTACAGACTGGAATCTAATCGAGGGGTTCGGGGTGGTTTATATATAGAATAACAGATACCCGGGAGTGAGTTACAGACTGGAATCTAATCGAGAGGTTCGGGGTGGTTTATATATAGAATAACAGATACCCGGGAGTAAATTACAGACTGGAATCTAATCGAGCGATTCGGGGTGGTTTATATATAGAATAACAGATACCCGGGAGTGAGATACAGACTGGAATCTAATCGAGGGGTTCAGTGAGGTTTATATATAGAATAACAGATACCCGGGAGTGAGTTACAGACTGGAATCTAATCGAGGGGTTCGGGGTGGTTTGTATACAGAATAACAGATACCCGGGAGTGAGTTACAGACTGGAATCTAATCGGCGGGTTCGGGGTGGTTTATATATAGAATAACAGATACCCGGGAGTGAGGTACAGACTGGAATCTAATCGAGGGGTTCGGGCTGGTTTATATATAGAATAACAGATACCCGGGAGTGAGTTACAGACTGGAATCTAATCGAGGAGTTCGGGGTGGTTTATATATAGAATGACAGATATCCGGGAGTGGGTTACAGACTAGAATCTAATCGAGGGGTTCGGGGTGGTTTATATATAGAATAGCAGATACCCGGGAGTGAGTTACAGACTGGAATCTAATCGAGGGGTTCGGGGAGGTTTATATATAGAATAACAGATACCTGGGAGTGAGTTACAGACTGGAATCTAATTGAGGGGTTCGGGGTGGTTTATATATAGAATAACAGATACCCGGGAGAGAGTTACAGACTGGAATCTAATCGAGTGGTTCGGGGTGGTTTATATATAGAATAACAGATACCCGGGAGTGAGTTACAGACTGGAATCTAATCGAGGGGTTCGGGGTGGTTTATATATAGAATAACAGATACCCGGGAGTGAGATACAGACTGGAATCTAATCGAGGGGCTCGGGGTGGTTTATATATAGAATAACAGATACCCGGGAGTGAGTTACAGACTGGAATCTAATCGAGGGGTTCGGGGTGGTTTATATATCGAATAACAGATACCCGGGAGTGAGTTACAGACTGGAATCTAATCGAGGGGTTCGGGGTGGTTTATATATAGAATAACAGATACCCGGGAGTGAGTTACAGACTGGAATCTAATCGAGGGGTTCGGGGTGGTTTATATATAGAATAACAGATACCCAGGAGTGAGTTATGACTGGAATCTAATCGAGGGTTTCGGGGTGGTTTATATATAGAGTAACAGATACCCGGGAGTGAGTTACAGACTGGAATCTAATCGAGGGGTTCGGGGTGGTTTATATATAGAGTAACAGATACCCGGGAGTGAGTTACAGACTGGAATCTAATCGAGGGGTTTGGGATGGTTTATATATAGAATAACAGATACCCGGTAGTGATTTACAGACTTGAATCTAATCGAGGGGTTCCGGGTAGTTTATATATAGAATAACAGATACCCGGGAGTGAGTTACAGACTGGAATCTAATCGAGGGGTTCAGGGTGGTTTATATATAGAATAACAGACACCCGGGAGAGAGTTACAGACTGGAATCTAATCGAGGGGTTCGGGGTGGTTTATATATAGAGTAACAGATACCCGGGAGTGAGTTACAGACTGGAATCTAATCTAGGGGTTCAGGGTGGTTTATATATAGAATAACAGATACCCGGGAGTGAGTTACAGACTGGAATCGAATCGGGGGGTTCAGGGTGGTTTATATATAGAATAACAGATACCCGGGAGTGAGTTACAGACTGGAATCTAATTGAGGGGTTCGGGGTGGTTTATATATAGAATAACAGATACCCGGGAGTAAGTTACAGAATGGAATCTAATCGAGGGGTTCAGGGTGGTTTATATATAGAATAACAGATACCCGGGAGTGAGTTACAGACTGGAATCTAATCTAGGGGTTCAGGGTGGTTTATATATAGAATAACAGATACCCGGGAGTGAGTTACAGACTGGAATCTAATCGAGGGTTCAGGGTGGTTTATATATAGAGTAACAGATACCCGGGAGTGAATTACAGACTGGAATCTAATCGAGGGGTTCGGGGTGGTTTATATAGAGAATAACAGATACCCGGGAGTGAGTTACAGACTGGAATCTAATCGAGGGGTTCGGGGTGGTTTATATATAGAATAACAGATACCCGGGAGTGAGTTACCGACTGGAATCTAATCGAGGGGTTCTGGGTGGTTTATATATAGAATAACAGATACCCGGGAGTGAGTTACAGACTGGAATCTAATCGAGGGGTTCGGGGTGGTTTATATATAGAATAACAGATATCCGGGAGTGGGTTACAGACTAGAATCTAATCGAGGGGTTCGGGGTGGTTTATATATAGAATAGCAGATACCCGGGAGTGAGTTATAGACTGGAATCTAATCGAGGCGTTCGGGGAGGTTTATATATAGAATAACAGATACCCGGGAGTGAGTTACAGACTGGAATCTAATCGAGGGGTTCGGGGTGGTTTATATATAGAATAACAGATACCCGGGAGTGAGTTACAGACTGGAATCTAATCGAGAGGTTCGGGGTGGTTTATATATAGAATAACAGATACCCGGGAGTAAATTACAGACTGGAATCTAATCGAGCGATTCGGGGTGGTTTATATATAGAATAACAGATACCCGGGAGTGAGATACAGACTGGAATCTAATCGAGGGGTTCAGTGAGGTTTATATATAGAATAACAGATACCCGGGAGTGAGTTACAGACTGGAATCTAATCGAGGGGTTCGGGGTGGTTTGTATACAGAATAACAGATACCCGGGAGTGAGTTACAGACTGGAATCTAATCGGCGGGTTCGGGGTGGTTTATATATAGAATAACAGATACCCGGGAGTGAGGTACAGACTGGAATCTAATCGAGGGGTTCGGGCTGGTTTATATATAGAATAACAGATACCCGGGAGTGAGTTACAGACTGGAATCTAATCGAGGAGTTCGGGGTGGTTTATATATAGAATGACAGATATCCGGGAGTGGGTTACAGACTAGAATCTAATCGAGGGGTTCGGGGTGGTTTATATATAGAATAGCAGATACCCGGGAGTGAGTTACAGACTGGAATCTAATCGAGGGGTTCGGGGAGGTTTATATATAGAATAACAGATACCTGGGAGTGAGTTACAGACTGGAATCTAATTGAGGGGTTCGGGGTGGTTTATATATAGAATAACAGATACCCGGGAGAGAGTTACAGACTGGAATCTAATCGAGTGGTTCGGGGTGGTTTATATATAGAATAACAGATACCCGGGAGTGAGTTACAGACTGGAATCTAATCGAGGGGTTCGGGGTGGTTTATATATAGAATAACAGATACCCGGGAGTGAGATACAGACTGGAATCTAATCGAGGGGCTCGGGGTGGTTTATATATAGAATAACAGATACCCGGGAGTGAGTTACAGACTGGAATCTAATCGAGGGGTTCGGGGTGGTTTATATATCGAATAACAGATACCCGGGAGTGAGTTACAGACTGGAATCTAATCGAGGGGTTCGGGGTGGTTTATATATAGAATAACAGATACCCGGGAGTGAGTTACAGACTGGAATCTAATCGAGGGGTTCGGGGTGGTTTATATATAGAATAACAGATACCCAGGAGTGAGTTATGACTGGAATCTAATCGAGGGTTTCGGGGTGGTTTATATATAGAGTAACAGATACCCGGGAGTGAGTTACAGACTGGAATCTAATCGAGGGGTTCGGGGTGGTTTATATATAGAGTAACAGATACCCGGGAGTGAGTTACAGACTGGAATCTAATCGAGGGGTTTGGGATGGTTTATATATAGAATAACAGATACCCGGTAGTGATTTACAGACTTGAATCTAATCGAGGGGTTCCGGGTAGTTTATATATAGAATAACAGATACCCGGGAGTGAGTTACAGACTGGAATCTAATCGAGGGGTTCAGGGTGGTTTATATATAGAATAACAGACACCCGGGAGAGAGTTACAGACTGGAATCTAATCGAGGGGTTCGGGGTGGTTTATATATAGAGTAACAGATACCCGGGAGTGAGTTACAGACTGGAATCTAATCGAGGGGTTCGGGGTGGTTTATATATAGAATAACAGACACCCGGGAGTGAGTTACAGACTGGAATCTAATCGAGGGGTTCGGGGTGGTTTATATATAGAATAACTGATACCCGGGAGTGAGTTACAGACTGGAATCTAATCGAGGGGTTCGGGGTGGTTCATATATAGAATAACAGATACCCGGGAGTGAGCCACATACTGGAATCTAATCGAGGGGTTCGGGGTGGTTTATATATAGAATAACAGATACCCGGGAGTGAGTTACAGACTGGAATCTAATCGAGGGGTTCAGGCTAGCTTATATATAGAATAACAGATACCCGGGAGTGAGTTACAGACTGGAATCTAATCGAGGGCTTCGGGGTGGTTTATATATAGAATAACAGATACCCGGGAGTGAGTTACAGACTGGAATCTAATCGAGGGGTTCGGGGTGGTTTATATATTGAATAACAGATACCCGGGAGTGTGTTACAGACTGGAATCTAATCGAGGGGTTTGGGATGGTTTATATATAGAATAACAGATACCCGGGAGTGATTTACAGACTGGAATCTAATCGAGGGGTTTGGGATGGTTTATATATAGAATGTCAGGTACCCGGTAGTGATTTACAGACTGGAATCGAATCGAGGGGTTCAGCGTCGTTTATATATAGAATAACAGATACCCGGGAGTGATTTACAGACTGGAATCTAATCGAGGGGTTCCGGGTAGTTTATATATAGAGTAACAGATACCCGGGAGTGAGTTACAGACTGGAATCTAATCGAGGGGTTCGGGGTGGTTTATATATAGAATAACAGACACCCGGGAGTGAGTTACAGACTGGAATCTAATCGAGGGGTTCGGGGTGGTTTATATATAGAATAACTGATACCCGGGAGTGAGTTACAGACTGGAATCTAATCGAGGGGTTCGGGGTGGTTCATATATAGAATAACAGATACCCGGGAGTGAGCCACAGACTGGAATCTAATCGAGGGTTTCGGGGTGGTTTATATATAGAATAACAGATACCCGGGAGTGAGTTACAGACTGGAATCTAATCGAGGTGTTCGGGTGGTTTATATATAGAATAACAGATACCCGGGAGTGAGTTACAGACTGGAATCTAATCGAGGGGTTCGGGGTGGTTTATATATAGAATAACAGATACCCGGGAGTGAGATACAGACTGGAATCTAATCGAGGGTTTCGGGGTGGTTTATATATAGAATAACAGATACCCGGGAGCGAGTTACAGACTGGAATCTAATCGAGGGGTTCAGGGTAGCTTATATATAGAATAACAGATACCCGGGAGTGAGTTACAGACTGGAATCTAATCGAGGGGTTCGGGGTGGTTTATATATAGAATAACAGATTACCGGGAGTGAGTTACAGACTGGAATCTAATCGAGGGGTTCGGGATGGTTTATACATAGAATAACAGATGCCCGGGAGTGAGTTACAGACTGGAATCTAATCGAGGGGTTCGGGGTGATTTATATATAGAATAACAGATACCCGGGAGTGAGTTACAGACTGGAATCTAATCGAGGGGTTCGGGGTGGTTTATATATAGAATAACAGATACCCGGGAGTGAGTTACTGACTGGAATCTAATCGAGGTGTTCGGGGTGGTTTATATATAGAACAACAGATACCCGGGAGTGAGTTACAGACTGGAATCTAATCGAGGGGTTCGGAGTGGTTTATATATAGAATAACAGATACCCGGGAGTGAGTTACAGACTGGAATCTAATCGAGGGGTTCGGGGTGGTTTATATATAGAATAACAGATACCCGGGAGTGAGTTACAGACTGGAATCTAATCGATGGGTTCGGGGTGGTTTATATATAGAATAACAGATACCCGGGAGTGTGTTACAGACTGGAATCTAGTCGAGGGGTTTGGGATGGTTTATATATAGAATAACAGATACCCGGTAGTGATTTACAGACTGGAATCTAATCGAGGGGTACCGGGTAGTTTATATATAGAGTAACAGATACCCGGGAGTGAGTTACAGACTGGAATCTAATCGAGGGGTTCGGGGTGGTTTATATATAGAATAACAGACACCCGGGAGTGAGTTACAGACTGGAATCTAATCGAGGGGTTCGGGGTGGTTTATATATAGAATAACTGATACCCGGGAGTGAGATACAGACTGGAATCTAATCGAGGGGTTCGGGGTGGTTTATATATAGAATAACAGATACCCGGGAGCGAGTTACAGACTGGAATCTAATCGAGGGGTTCAGGGTAGCTTATATATAGAATAACAGATACCCGGGAGTGAGTTACAGACTGGAATCTAATCGAGGGGTTCGGGGTGGTTTATATATAGAATAACAGATACCCGGGAGTGAGTTACAGACTGGAATCTAATCGAGGGGTTCAGGGTGGTTTATATATAGAATAACAGATACCCGGGAGTGAGTTACAGACTGGAATCTAATCGAGGAGTTCGGGGTGGTTTATTTATAGAATAACAGATACCCGGGAGTGAGTTACAGACTGGAATCTAATCGAGGGGTTCGGGGTGGTTTATATATAGAATAACAGATACCCGGGAGTGAGTTCCAGACTGGAATCTAATCGAGGGGTTCGGGGTGATTTATATATAGAATAACAGATACCCGGGAGTGAGTTACAGACTGGAATCTAATCGAGGAGTACGGGGTGGTTTATTTATAGAATAACAGATACCCGGGAGTGAGTTACAGACTGGAATCTAATCGAGGGGTTCGGGGTGGTTTATATATAGAATAACAGATACCCGGGAGTGAGTTACAGACTGGAATCTAATCGAGGGGTTCGGGGTGGTTTATATATAGAATAACAGATACCCGGGAGTGAGTTACAGACTGGAATCTAATCGAGGGGTTCGGGGTGGTTTATATATAGAATAACAGATACCCGGGAGTGAGTTACAGACTGGAATCTAATCGAGGGGTTCGGGGTGGTTTATATATAGAATAACAGATACCCGGGAGTGTGTTACAGACTGGAATCTAATCGAGGGGTTCGGGGTGGTTTATATATAGAATAATAGATGCCCGGGAGTGAGATACAGACTGGAATGTAATCGAGGGGTTCGGGGTGGTTTATATATAGAATAACAGATACCCGGGAGTGAGTTACAGACTGGAATGTAATCGAGGGGTTCGGGGTGGTTTATATATAGAATAACAGATACCCGGGAGTGTGTTACAGACTGGAATCTAATCGAGGGGTTCGGGGTGGTTTATATATAGAATAATAGATGCCCGGGAGTGAGATACAGACTGGAATGTAATCGAGGGGTTCGGGGTGGTTTATATATAGAATAACAGATACCCGGGAGTGAGTTACAGACTGGAATCTAATCGAGGGGTTCGGGGTGGTTTATATATAGAATAACAGATACCCGGGAGTGAGTTACAGACTGGAATCTAATCGAGGGGTTCGGGGTGGTTTATATATCGAATAACAGATACCCGGGAGTGAGTTACAGACTGGAATCTAATCGAGGGGTTCGGGGTGGTTTATATATAGAATAACAGATGCTCGGGAGTGAGTTACAGACTGGAATCTAATCGAGGGGTTCGGGGTGGTTTATATATAGAACAACAGATACCCGGGAGTGAGTTACAGACTGGAATCTAATCGAGGGGTTCAGGTTGGTTTATATACAGAATAACAGATACCCGGGAGTGAGTTACAGACTGGAATCTAATCGAGGGGTTCGGGGTGGTTTCTATATAGAATAACAGATACTCGGGAGTGAGTTACAGACTGGAATCTAATCGAGGGGTTCGGGCTACTTTATATATAGAATAACAGATACCCGGGAGTGAGTTACAGACTGGAATCTAATCGAGGGGTTCGGGGTGGTTTCTATATAGAATAACAGATACTCGGGAGTGAGTTACAGACTGGAATCTAATCGAGGGGTTCGGGGTACTTCATATATAGAATAACAGATACCCGGGAGTGAGTTACAGACTGGAATCTAATCGTGGGGTTCGGGGTGGTTTCTATATAGAATAACAGATACCCGGGAGTGAGTTACAGACTGGAATCTAATCGAGTGGTTCAGGGTGGTTTATATATAGAATAACAGATACCCGGGTGTGAGTTACAGACTGGACTCTAATCGAGGGGTTCGGGGTGGGTTATATATAGAATAACAGATACCCGGGAGTGAGTTACAGACTGGAATCTAATCGAGGGGTTCCGGGTGGTTTATATATAGAATAACAGATACCCGGGAGTGAGTTACAGACTGGAATCTAATCGAGGGGTTCAGGGTGGTTTATATATAGAATAACAGATACCCGGGAGTGAGTTACAGACTGGAATCTAATCGAGGGGTTCCGGGTGGTTTATATATAGAATAACAGATACCCGGGAGTGACTTACGGACTGGAATATAATCGAGAGGTTCGGGGTGGTTTATACATAGAATAACAGACACCCGGGAGTGAGTTACAGACTGGAATCTAATCGAGGGGTTCGGGGTGGTTTATATATAGAATAACAGATACCCGGGAGTGAGTTACAGACTGGAATCTAATCGAGGGGTTCGGGGTGGTTTATATATAGAATAACAGATACCCGGGAGTGAGTTACAGACTGGAATCTAATCGAGTGGTTCAGGGTGGTTTATATATAGAATAACAGATACCCGTGAGTGAGTTACAGACTGGAATCTAATCGAGGGGTTCGGGGTAGTTTATATATAGAATAACAGATACCCGGGTGTGAGTTACAGACTGGACTCTAATCGAGGGGTTCAGGGTGGTTTATATATAGAATAACTTATACCCGGGAGTGAGTTACAGACTGGAATCTAATCGAGGGGTTCGGGGTGGTTTATATATAGAATAACAGATACCCGGGAGTGAGTTACAGACTGGAATCTAATCGAGTGGTTCCGGGTGGTTTATATAAAGAATAACAGATACCCGGGAGTGAGTTACAGACTGCAATCTAATCGAGGGGTTCGGGGTGGTTTATATAGAGAATAACAGATACCCGGGAGTGAGTTACAGACTGGAATCTAATCGATGGGTTCGGGGTGGTTTATATATAGAATAACAGATACCCGGGAGTGAGTTACAGACTGGAATCTAATCGAGGGGTTCAGGGTGGTTTATATAGAATAACAGATATCCGGGAGTGAGTTACAGACTGGAATCTAATCGAGGGGTTCCGGGTGGTTTATATATAGAATAACAGATAGCCGGGAGTGAGTTACAGACTGGAATCTAATCGAGGGGTTCAGGGTGGTTTATATATAGAATAACAGATACCCGGGAGTGAGTTACAGACTGGAATCTAATCGAGGGGTTCTGGGTGGTTTATATACAGAATAACAGATACCCAGGAGTGAGTTACAGACTGGAATCTAATCGAGGGGTTCTGGGGGGTTTATATACAGAATAACAGATACCCGGGAGTGAGTTACAGACTGGAATCTAATCGAGGGGTTCGGGGTGGTTTATATATAGAATAACAGATACATGGGAACAGTTTAATACTGGAATCTAATCGAGGTGTTCAGAGTGGTTTATATATAGAATAACAGATACGCGGGAGTGACTTACGGACTGGAATATAATCGAAAGGTTCGGGGTGGTTTATAGATAGAATAACAGATACCCGGGAGAGAGTTGGAAAATGGAATCTAATCGAGGTGTTTGGGATGGTTTATGTATAGAATAACAGATACCGGGAGTGAGTTACTGACTGGAATCTAATCGAGGGGTTCGGGGTGGTTTATATATAGAATAACAGATACCCGGTAGTGAGTTACAGACTGGAATCTAATCGAGGTGTTTGGGATGGTTTATGTATAGAATAACAGATACCGGGAGT
The DNA here is from genome assembly GCF_047496885.1 of Scyliorhinus torazame. Lineage (NCBI taxonomy): Eukaryota > Metazoa > Chordata > Chondrichthyes > Carcharhiniformes > Scyliorhinidae > Scyliorhinus > Scyliorhinus torazame. The sequence goes on along the minus strand of NC_092711.1, from coordinate 241,291 downwards.
GAGTTACTGACTGGAATCTATTCGAGGGGTTCGGGGTGGTTTATATAGAGAATAACAGATTCCCGGGAGTGAGTTACAGACTGGAATCTAATCGAGGGGTTTGGGATGGTTTATGTATAGAATAACAGATACCGGGAGTGAGTTGCTGACTGGAATCTAATCGAGGGTTTCGGGGTGGTTTATATATAGAATAACAGATACCCGGTAGTGAGTTACAGACTGGAATCTAATCGAGGAGTTCACGGTGGTTTATATATAGAATAACAGATACTCGGGAGTGAGTCACAGACTAGAATCTAATCGAGGGGTTCGGGGTGGTTTATATATAGAATAACAGATACCCGGTAGTGAGTTACAGACTGGAATCTAATCGAGGTGTTCGGGTTGGTTTATATATAGAGTAACAGATACCCGGGAGTGAGTTACAGACTGGAATCTAATCGAGGGGTTCGGGGTGGTTTATATATAGAATAACAGATACCCGGTAGTGAGTTACAGACGGGAATCTAATCGAGGGGTTACGGGTGGTTTATATATAGAATAACAGATACCCGGGAGTAAGTTACAGACTGGAATCTAATCTAGGGGTTCAGGGTGGTTTATACATAGAATAACAGATTCCCAGGAGTGAGTTACAGACTGGAATCTAATCTAGGGGTTCAGGGTGGTTTATATATAGAATAACAGATACCCGGGAGTGAGTTACAGACTGGAATCTAATCGAGGGTTCAGGGTGGTTTATATATAGAATAACAGTTACCCGGGAGTGAGTTACAGACTGGAATCTAATCGAGGGATTCGGGGTCGTTTATATAGAGAATAACTGATACCCGGGAGTGAGTTACAGACTGGAATCTAATCGAGGGGTTTGGGGTGGTTTATAGATAGAATAACAGATACCCGGGAGTGAGTTACCGACTGGAATCTAATCGAGGGGTTCTGGGTGGTTTATATATAGAATAACAGATACCCGGGAGTGAGTTACAGACTGGGATCTAATCGAGAGGTTCGGGGTGGTTTATATATAGAATAACAGATACCCGGGGGTGAGTTACAGACTGGAATCTAATCGAGGGGTTCGGGGTGGTTTATATATAGAATAACAGATACCCGGGAGTGAGTTACAGACTGGAATCTAATCGAGTGGTTCAGGGTGGTTTATATATAGAATAACAGATACCCGGGAGTGAGTTACAGACTGGAATCTAATCGAGGGGTTCGGGGTGGTTTATATATAGAATAACTGATACCCGGGAGTGGGTTACAGACTGGAATCTAATCGAGGGGTTCGGGGTGGTTTATATATAGAATAACTGATACCCGGGAGTGAGTTACAGACTAGAATCTAATCGAGGGGTTCGGGGTGGTTTATATATAGAATAGCAGATACCCGGGAGTGAGTTACAGACTCGAATCTAATCGAGGGGTTCGGGGAGGTTTATATATAGAATAACAGATACCCGGGAGTGAGTTACAGACTGGAATCTAATCGAGGGGTTCGGGGTGGTTTATATATAGAATAACAGATACCCGGGAGTGAGTTACCGACTGGAATCTAATCGAGGGGTTCTGGGTGGTTTATATATAGAATAACAGATACCCGGGAGTGAGTTACAGACTGGGATATAATCGAGGGGTTCGGGGTGGTTTATATATAGAATAACAGATACCCGGGGGTGAGTTACAGACTGGAATCTAATCGAGGGGTTCGGGGTGGTTTATATATAGAATAACAGATACCCGGGAGTGAGTTACAGGCTGGAATCTAATCGAGGGGTTCAGGGTGGTTTATATATAGAATAACAGATACCCGGGAGTGAGTTACAGACTGGAATTTAATCGAGGGATTCGGGGTGGTTTATATATAGAATAACAGATACCCGGGAGTGAGATACAGACTGGAATCTAATCGAGGGGTTCGGTGAGGTTTATATATAGAGTAACAGATACCCGGGAGTGAGTTACAGACTGGAATCTAATCGAGGGGTTCGGAGTGGTTTGTTTATAGAATAACAGATACCCGGTAGTGAGTTACAGACTGGAATCTAATCTAGGGGTTCAGGGTGGTTTATATATAGAATAACAGATACCCGGGAGTGAGTTACATACTGGAATCGAATCGAGGGGTTCAGGGTGGTTTATATATAGAATAACAGATACCCGGGAGTGGGTTACAGACTGGAATCTAATCGAGGGTTTCGGGGTGGTTTATATATAGAATAACAGATACCCGGGAGTAAGTTACAGAATGGAATCTAATCGAAGGGTTCAGGGTGGTTTATATATAGAATAACAGATACCCGGGAGTGAGTTACAGACTGGAATCTAATCTAGGGGTTCAGGGTGGTTTATATATAGAATAACAGATACCCGGGAGTGAGTTACAGACTGGAATCTAATCGAGGGGTTCGGGGTGGTTTATATATAGAATAACAGATATCCGGGAGTGAGTTACAGACTGGAATCTAATCGAGGCGTTCGGGGAGGTTTATATATAGAATAACAGATACCAGGGAGTGAGTTACAGACTGGAATCTAATCGAGGGTTTCGGGGTGGTTTATGTATAGAATAACAGATACCCGGGAGTGAGTTACACACTGGAATCTAATCGAGGGGTTCGGGGTGGTTTATATATAGAATAACAGATACCCGGGAGTGAGTTACAGAGTGGAATCTAATCGAGGGTTTCAGGGTGGTTTATATATAGAATAACAGATACCCGGGAGTGAGTTACAGACTGGAATCTAATCGAGGGGTTTGGAGTGGTTTATATATAGAATAACAGATACCCGGGAGTGAGTTGCAGACTGGAATCTAATTGAGGGGTTCACGGTGGTTTATATAGAGAATAACAGATTCCCGGGAGTGAGTTACAGACTGGAATCTAATCGAGGGGTTCGAGGTGGTTTATATATAGAATAACAGATACTCGGGAGTGAGTCACAGACTAGAATATAATCGAGGGGTTCAGGGTGGTTTATATATAGAATAACAGATACCCGGGAGTGAGTTACAGACTGGAATTTAATCGAGGGGTTCGGGGTGGTTTATATATAGAGTAACAGATACCCGGGAGTGAGTTACAGACTGGAATCTAATCGAGGGTTTCGGGGTGGTTTATATATAGAATAACAGATACCCGGTAGTGAGTTACAGACTGGAATCTAATCGAGGGGTTCCGGGTTGTTTATATATAGAATAACAGATACCCGGGAGTGAGTTACAGACTGGAATCTAATCGAGGGGTTCAGGGTGGTTTATATATAGAATAACAGATTCCCAGGAGCGAGTTACAGACTGGAATCTAATCTAGGGGTTCAGGGTGGTTTATATATAGAATAACAGATACCTGGGAGTGAGTTACAGACTTGAATCTAATCGAGGTGTTCAGGGTGGTTTATATATAGAATAACAGATACCCGGGAGTGAGTTACAGACTGGAATCTAATCTAGGGGTTCAGGTTGGTTTATATATAGAATAACAGATACCCGGGAGTGAGTTACAGACTGGAATCTAATCGAGGGTTCAGGGTGGTTTATATATAGAGTAACAGATACCCGGGAGTGAGTTTCAGACTGGAATCTAATCGAGGGGTTCGGGGTGGTTTATATAGAGAATAACAGATAGCCGGGAGTGAGTTACAGACTGGAATCTCATCGAGGGGTTCGGGGTGGTTTATATATAGAATAACAGATACCCGGGAGTGGGTTACAGACTGGAATCTAATCGAGAGTTCAGGGTGGTTTATATATAGAGTAACAGATACCCGGGAGTGAGTTACAGACTGGAATCTAATCGAGGGGTTCGGTGAGGTTTATATATAGAATAACAGATACCCGGGAGTGAGTTACAGACTGGAATCTAATCGAGGGGTTCGGGGTGGTTTGTATATAGAATAACAGATACCCGGGAGTGGGTTACAGACTGGAATCTAATCGAGCGATTCGGGGTGGTTTATATATATAATAACAGATACCCGGGAGTGAGATACAGACTGGAATCTAATCGAGGGGTTCGGTGAGGTTTATATATAGAATAACAGATACCCGGGAGTGAGTTACAGACTGGAATCTAATCGAGGGGTTCGGGGTGGTTTGTATATAGAATAACAGATACCCGGGAGTGGGTTACAGACTGGAATCTAATCGGGGGGTTCGGGGTGGTTTATATATAGAATAACAGATATCCGGAAGTGAGTTACAGACTGGAATCTAATCGAGGGGTTCGGGCTAGTTTATATGTAGAATAACAGACACCCGGGAGTGAGTTACAGACGGGAATCTAATCGAGGGGTTCGGAGTGGTTTATATATAGAATAACAGATATCCGGGAGTGGGTTACAGACTAGAATCTAATTGAGGGGTTCGGGGTGGTTTATATATAGAATAGCAGATACCCGGGAGTGAGTTACAGACCGGAATCTAATTGAGGGGTTCGGGGATGTTTATACAGAGAATAACAGATACCTGGGAGTGAGTTACAGACTGGAATCTAATCGAGGGGTTCGGGGTGGTTTATATATGGAATAACAGATACCGGGGAGAGAGTTACAGACTGGAATCTAATCGAGTGGTTCGGGGTGGTTTATATATAGAATAACAGATACCCGGGAGTGAGTTCCAGAGTGGAATCTAATCGAGGGATTCGGTGTGGTTTATATATAGAATAACAGATACCCGGGAGTGAGATACAGACTGGAATCTAATCGAGGGGTTCGGTGAGTTTTATATATAGAATAACAGATACCCGGGAGTCAGTTACAGGCTGGAATCTAATCGATGGGTTCGGGGTGGTTTATATATAGAATAACAGATACCCGGGAGTGAGTTACAGACTGGAATCTAATCGGGGGGTTCGGGGTGGTTTATATATAGAATAACAGATACGCGGGAGTGAGTTACAGACTGGAATCTAATCGAGGGGTTCGGGCTGGTTGATATATAGAATAACAGATTCCCGGGAGTGAGTTAGAGACTGGAATCTAATCGAGGGGTTCGGGGTGGTTTATATATAGAATAACCGATACCCGGGAGTGAGTTACAGACTGGAATCTAATCGAGGGGTTCGGGGTGGTTTATATACAGAATAACAGATACCCGGGAGTGAGTTACAGACTGGAATCTAATCGAGTGGTTCGGGGTGGTTTATATATAGAATAACAGATACCCGGGAGTGAGTTACAGACTGGAATCTAATCGATGGATTCGGGGTGGTTTATATATAGAATAACAGATACCCGGGAGTGAGATACAGACTGGAATCTAATCGAGGGGTTCGGTGAGGTTTATATATAGAATAACAGATACCCGGGAGTGAGTTACAGACTGGAATCTAATCGAGGGGTTCGGGGTTGTTTGCATATAGAATAACAGATACCCAGGAGTGAGTTACAGACTGGAATCTAATCGGGGGGTTCGGGGTGGTTTATATATAGAATAACAGATACCCGGGAGTGAGTTACAGACTGGAATCTAATCGAGGGGTTTGGGCTGGTTTATATATAGAATAACAGATTCCCGGGAGTGAGTTCCAGACTGCAATCTAATCGAGGGGTTCGGGGTGGTTTATGTATAGAATAACAGATACCCGGGAGTGAGTTACAGACTGGAATCTAATCGAGGGGTTTGGGATGGTTTATATATAGAATAACAGATACCCGGGAGTGAGCCACAGACTGGAATCTAATCGAGGGGTTCGGGGTGGTTTATGTATAGAATAACAGATACCCGGGAGTGAGTTACAGACTGGAATCTAATCGAGGGGTTCGGGGTGGTTTATATAGAGAATAACAGATACCCGGGAGTGAGTTACAGACTGGAATCTAATCGAGGGGTTCGGGGTGGTTTATATATAGAACAACAGATACCCGGGAGTGAGTTACAGACTGGAATCTAATCGAGGGGTTCGGGGTGGTTTATATATAGAATAACAGATACCCGGGAGTGAGTTACAGACTGCAATCTAATCGAGGGGTTCGGGGTGGTTTATATAGAGAATAACAGATACCCGGGAGTGAGTTACCGACTGGAATCTAATCGAGGGATTCTGGGTGGTTTATATATAGAATAACAGATACCCGGGAGTGAGTTACAGACTGGAATCTAATCGAGGGGTTCGGGGTGGTTTATATATAGAATAACAGATATCCGGGAGTGGGTTACAGACTAGAATCTAATCGAGGGGTTCGGGGTGGTTTATATATAGAATAGCAGATACCCGGGAGAGAGTTACAGACCGGAATCTAATTGAGGGGTTCGGGGAGGTTTATATAGAGAATAACAGATACCTGGGAGTGAGTTACAGACTGGAATCTAATCGAGGGGTTCGGGGTGGTTTATATATGGAATAACAGATACCCGGGAGAGAGTTACAGACTGGAATCTAATCGAGTGGTTCGGGGTGGTTTATATATAGAATAACAGATACCCGGGAGTGAGTTCCAGACTGGAATCTAATCGAGGGATTCGGTGTGGTTTATATATAGAATAACAGATACCCGGGAGTGAGATACAGACTGGAATCTAATCGAGGGGTTCGGTGAGTTTTATATATAGAATAACAGATACCCGGGAGTCAGTTACAGGCTGGAATCTAATCGATGGGTTCGGGGTGGTTTATATATAGAAAAACAGATACCCGGGAGTGAGTTACAGACTGGAATCTAATCGGGGGGTTCGGGGTGGTTTATATATAGAATAACAGATACCCGGGAGTGAGTTACACACTGGAATCTAATCGAGGGGTTCGGGGTGGTTTATATATAGAATAACAGATACCCGGGAGTGTGTTACAGACTGGAATCTAATCGAGGGGTTCGGGCTGGTTGATATATAGAATAACAGATTCCCGGGAGTGAGTTAGAGACTGGAATCTAATCGAGGGGTTCGGGGTGGTTTATATATAGAATAACCGATACCCGGGAGTGAGTTACAGACTGGAATCTAATCGAGGGGTTCGGGGTGGTTTATATACAGAATAACAGATACCCGGGAGTGAGTTACAGACTGGAATCTAATCGAGTGGTTCGGGGTGGTTTATATATAGAATAACAGATACCCGGGAGTGAGTTACAGACTGGAATCTAATCGATGGATTCGGGGTGGTTTATATATAGAATAACAGATACCCGGGAGTGAGATACAGACTAGAATCTAATCGAGGGGTTCGGGGTGGTTTATATATAGAATAGCAGATACCCGGGAGTGAGTTACAGACCGGAATCTAATTGAGGGGTTCGGGGAGGTTTATATAGAGAATAACAGATACCTGGGAGTGAGTTACAGACTGGAATCTAATCGAGGGGTTCGGGGTGGTTTATATATGGAATAACAGATACCCGGGAGTAAGTTACAGACTGGAATCTAATCGAGGGGTTCCGGGTGGTTTATATATAGAATAACAGATACCCGGGAGTGAGATACAGACTGGAATCTAATCGAGGGGTTCGGTGAGTTTTATATATAGAATAACAGATACCCGGGAGTCAGTTACAGGCTGGAATCTAATCGATGGGTTCGGGGTGGTTTATATATAGAATAACAGATACCCGGGAGTGAGTTACAGACTGGAATCTAATCGGGGGTGTTCGGGGTGGTTTATATATAGAATAACAGATACGCGGGAGTGAGTTACAGACTGGAATCTAATCGAGGGGTTCGGGCTGGTTGATATATAGAATAACAGATTCCCGGGAGTGAGTTAGAGACTGGAATCTAATCGAGGGCTTCGGGGTGGTTTATATATAGAATAACCGATACCCGGGGGTGAGTTACAGACTGGAATCTAATCGAGGGGTTCGGGGTGGTTTATATACAGAATAACAGATACCCGGGAGTGAGTTACAGACTGGAATCTAATCGAGTGGTTCGGGGTGGTTTATATATAGAATAACAGATACCCGGGAGTGAGTTACAGACTGGAATCTAATCGATGGATTCAGGGTGGTTTATATATAGAATAACAGATACCCGGGAGTGAGATACAGACTGGAATCTAATCGAGGTGTTCGGTGAGGTTTATATATAGAATAACAGATACCCGGGAGTGAGTTACAGACTGGAATCTAATCGAGGGGTTCGGGGTTGTTTGCATATAGAATAACAGATACCCAGGAGTGAGTTACAGACTGGAATCTAATCGGGGGGTTCGGGGTGGTTTATATATAGAATAACAGATACCCGGGAGTGAGTTACAGATGGAATCTAATCGAGGGGTTCGGGCTGGTTTATATATAGAATAACAGATTCCCGGGAGTGAGTTCCAGACTGCAATCTAATCGAGGGGTTCGGGGTGGTTTATGTATAGAATAACAGATACCCGGGAGTGAGTTACAGACTGGAATCTAATCGAGGGGTTTGGGATGGTTTATATATAGAATAACAGATACCCGGGAGTGAGCCACAGACTGGAATCTAATCGAGGGGTTCGGGGTGGTTTATGTATAGAATAACAGATACCCGGGAGTGAGTTACAGACTGGAATCTAATCGAGGGGTTCGGGGTGGTTTATATAGAGAATAACAGATACCCGGGAGTGAGTTACAGACTGGAATCTAATCGAGGGGTTCGGGGTGGTTTATATATAGAACAACAGATACCCGGGAGTGAGTTACAGACTGGAATCTAATCGAGGGGTTCGGGGTGGTTTATATATAGAATAACAGATACCCGGGAGTGAGTTACAGACTGCAATCTAATCGAGGGGTTCGGGGTGGTTTATATAGAGAATAACAGATACCCGGGAGTGAGTTACCGACTGGAATCTAATCGAGGGATTCTGGGTGGTTTATATATAGAATAACAGATACCCGGGAGTGAGTTACAGACTGGAATCTAATCGAGGGGATCGGGGTGGTTTATATATAGAATAACAGATATCCGGGAGTGGGTTACAGACTAGAATCTAATCGAGGGGTTCGGGGTGGTTTATATATAGAATAGCAGATACCCGGGAGTGAGTTACAGACCGGAATCTAATTGAGGGGTTCGGGGAGGTTTATATAGAGAATAACAGATACCTGGGAGTGAGTTACAGACTGGAATCTAATCGAGGGGTTCGTGGTGGTTTATATATGGAATAACAGATACCCGGGAGAGAGTTACAGACTGGAATCTAATCGAGTGGTTCGGGGTGGTTTATATATAGAATAACAGATACCCGGGAGTGAGATCCAGACTGGAATCTAATCGAGGGATTCGGTGTGGTTTATATATAGAATAACAGATACCCGGGAGTGAGATACAGACTGGAATCTAATCGAGGGGTTCGGTGAGTTTTATATATAGAATAACAGATACCCGGGAGTCAGTTACAGGCTGGAATCTAATCGATGGGTTCGGGGTGGTTTATATATAGAATAACAGATACCCGGGAGTGAGTTACAGACTGGAATCTAATCGGGGGGTTCAGGGTGATTTATATAGAGAATAACAGATACGCGGGAGTGAGTTACAGACTGGAATCTAATCGAGGGGTTCGGGCTGGTTGATATATAGTATAACAGATTCCCGGGAGTGAGTTAGAGACTGGAATCTAATCGAGGGGTTCGGGGTGGTTTATATATAGAATAACCGATACCCGGGAGTGAGTTACAGACTGGAATCTAATCGAGGGGTTCGGGGTGGTTTATATTCAGAATAACAGATACCCGGGAGTGAGTTACAGACTGGAATCTAATCGAGTGGTTCGAGGTGGTTTATATATAGAATAACAGATACCCGGGAGTGAGTTACAGACTGGAATCTAATCGATGGATTCGGGGTGGTTTATACATAGAATAACAGATACCCGGGAGTGAGATACAGACTGGAATCTAATCGAGGGGTTCGGTGAGGTTTATATATAGAATAACAGATACCCGGGAGTGAGTTACAGACTGGAATCTAATCGAGGGGTTCGGGGTTGTTTGCATATAGAATAACAGATACCCAGGAGTGAGTTACAGACTGGAATCTAATCAGGGGGTTCGGGGTGGTTTATATATAGAATAACAGATACCCGGGAGTGAGTTACAGACTGGAATCTAATCGAGGGGTTCGGGCTGGTTTATATATAGAATAACAGATTCCCGGGAGTGAGTTCCAGACTGCAATCTAATCGAGGGGTTCGGGGTGGTTTATGTATAGAATAACAGATACCCGGGAGTGAGTTACAGACTGGAATCTAATCGAGGGGTTTGGGATGGTTTATATATAGAATAACAGATACCCGGGAGTGAGCCACAGACTGGAATCTAATCGAGGGGTTCGGGGTGGTTTATGTATAGAATAACAGATACCCGGGAGTGAGTTACAGACTGGAATCTAATCGAGGGGTTCGGGGTGGTTTATATAGAGAATAACAGATACTCGGGAGTGAGTTACAGACTGGAATCTAAGCGAGGGGTTCGGGGTGGTTTATATATAGAACAACAGATACCCGGGAGTGAGTTACAGACTGGAATCTAACCGAGGGGTTCGGGGTGGTTTATATATAGAATAACACATACCCGGGAGTGAGTTACAGACTGCAATCTAATCGAGGGGTTCGGGGTGGTTTATATAGAGAATAACAGATACCCGGGAGTGAGTTACCGACTGGAATCTAATCGAGGGATTCTGGGTGGTTTATATATAGAATAACAGATACCCGGGAGTGAGTTACAGACTGGAATCTAATCGAGGGGTTCGGGGTGGTTTATATATAGAATAACAGATACCCGGGAGTGAGTTACAGACTGGAATCTAATCGAGGGGTTCGTGGTGGTTTATATACAGAATAACAGATACCCGGGAGTGAGTTACAGACTGGAATCTAATCGACGGGTTCGAGGTGGTTTATATATAGAATAACAGATACCCGGGAGTGAGTTACACACTGGAATCTAATCGACGGGTTCAGGGTGGTTTATATATAGAATAACAGATACCCGGGAGTGAGTTACAGACTGGAATCTAATCGAGGGGTTTTGTTTGGTTTATATATAGAATAACTGATACCCGGGAGTGAGTTACAGACTGGAATCTAATCGAGGGGTTCGGGGTGGTTTATATAGAGAATAACAGATACCCGGGAGTGAGTTACAGACTGGAATCTAATCGAGGGGTTCGGGGTGGTTTATATATAGAATAACAGATACCCGGGAGTGAGTTACAGACTGGAATCTAATCGAGGGGTTCGGGGTGGTTTATATATCGAATAACAGATACCTGGGAGTGACTTACAGACTGGAATCTAATCGAGGGGTTCGGGGTGGTATATATATAGAATAACAGATACCCGGGAGTGAGTTACAGACTGGAATCTAATCGAGGGGTTCGGGGTGGTTTATATATCGAATAACAGATACCCGGGAGTGAGTTACAGACTGGAATCTAATCGAGGGGTTCGGGGTGGTTTATATATAGAATAACAGATACCCGGGAGTGAGTTACAGACTGGAATCGAATCGAGGGGTTCGGGGTAGTTTATATATAGAATAACAGATACCCGGGAGTGTGTTACAGACTGGAATCTAATCGAGGGGTTCGGGCTGGTTTATATATAGAATAACAGATACCCGGGAGTGTGTTACAGACTGGAATCTAATCGAGGGGTTCGGGCTGGTTTATAGATTGAATAACAGATACCCGGGAGTGTGTTACAGACTGGAATCTAATCGAGGGGTTCGGGCTGGTTTATATATAGAATAACAGATACCCGGGAGTGAGTTACAGACTGGAATCTAATCGAGGGGTTCGGGGTGGTTTATATATAGAATAACAGATATCCGGGAGTGGGTTACAGACTAGAATCTAATCGAGGGGTTCGGGGTGGTTTATATATAGAATAGCAGATACCCGTGAGTGAGTTACAGACTGGAACCTAATCGAGGGGTTCGGGGTGGTTTATATATAGAATAACAGATACCCGGGAGTGAGCTACAGACTGGAATCTAATCGAGGGGTTCGGGGAGGTTTATATATAGAATAACAGATACCTCGGAGTGAGTTACAGACTGGAATCTAATCGAGGAGTTCGGGGTGGTTTATATATAGAATAACAGATACCCGGGAGAGAGTTACAGAGTGGAATCTAATCGAGTGGTTCGGGGTGATTTATATATAGAATAACAGATACCCGGGAGTGAGTTACAGACTGGAATCTAATCGAGGGTTTCGGGGTGGTTTATATATAGAATAACAGATACCCGGGAGTGAGATACAGACTGGAATCTAATCGAGGGGTTCGGTGAGGTTTATATATAGAATAACAGATACCCGGGAGTAAGTTTCAGACTGGAATCTAATTGAGGGGTTCGGGGTGGTTTGTATATAGAATAACAGATACCCGGGAGTGAGTTACAGACTGGAATCTAATCTAGGGGTTCAGGGTGGTTTATATATAGAATAACAGATACCCGGGAGTGAGTTACAGACTGGAATCTAATCGAGGGGTTCGGGGTGGTATATATATAGAATAACAGATACCCGGGAGTGAGGTACAGACTGGAATCTAATCGAGGGGTTTTGTTTGGTTTATATATAGAATAACAGATACCCGGGTGTGAGTTACAGACTGGAATCTAATCGAGGGGTTCGGGGTGGTTTATATAGAGAATAACAGATACCCGGGAATGAGTTACAGACTGGAATCTAATCGAGGGGTTCGGGGTGGTTTATATATAGAATAACAGATACCCGGGAGTGAGTTACAGACTGGAATCTAATCGAGGGGTTCGGGGTGGTTTATATATCGAATAACAGATACCCGGGAGTGAGTTACAGACTGGAATCTAATCGAGGGGTTCGGGGTGGTTTATACATAGAATAACAGATACCCGGGAGTGAGTTACAGACTGGAATCTAATCGAGGGGTTCGGGGTGGTTTATATATCGAATAACAGATACCCGGGAGTGAGTTACAGACTGGAATCTAATCGAGGGGTTCGGGGAGGTTTATATATAGAATAACAGATACCCGGGAGTGAGTTACAGACTGGAATCTAATCGAGGGGTTCGGGGAGGTTTATATATAGAATAACAGATACCCGGGAGTGAGTTACAGACTGGAATCTAATCGAGGGGTTCGGGATGGTTTATATATAGAATAACAGATACCCAGGAGTGAGTTACAGACTGGAATCTAATCAGGGGGTTCGGGGTGGTTTATATATAGAATAACAGATACCCGGGAGTGAGTTACAAACTGGAATCTAATCGAGGGGTTCGGGCTGGTTTATATATAGAATAACAGATTCCCGGGAGTGAGTTCCAGACTGCAATCTAATCGAGGGGTTCGGGGTGGTTTATGTATAGAATAACAGATACCCGGGAGTGAGTTACAGACTGGAATCTAATCGAGGGGTTTGGGATGGTTTATATATAGAATAACAGATACCCGGGAGTGAGCCACAGACTGGAATCTAATCGAGGGGTTCGGGGTGGTTTATGTATAGAATAACAGATACCCGGGAGTGAGTTACAGACTGGAATCTAATCGAGGGGTTCGGGGTGGTTTATATAGAGAATAACAGATACTCGGGAGTGAGTTACAGACTGGAATCTAATCGAGGGGTTCGGGGTGGTTTATATATAGAACAACAGATACCCGGGAGTGAGTTACAGACTGGAATCTAACCGAGGGGTTCGGGGTGGTTTATATATAGAATAACACATACCCGGGAGTGAGTTACAGACTGCAATCTAATCGAGGGGTTCGGGGTGGTTTATATATAGAATAACAGATACCCAGGAGTGAGTTACAGACTGGAATCTAATCGAGGGGTTCGGGGTGGTTTATATAGAGAATAACAGATACCCGGGAGTGAGTTACCGACTGGAATCTAATCGAGGGATTCGGGGTGGTTTATATAGAGAATAACAGATACCCGGGAGTGAGTTACCGACTGGAATCTAATCGAGGGATTCTGGGTGGTTTATATATAGAATAACAGATACCCGGGAGTGAGTTACAGACTGGAATCTAATCGAGGGGTTCGGGGTGGTTTATATATAGAATAACAGATACCCGGGAGTGAGTTACAGACTGGAATCTAATCGAGGGGTTCGTGGTGGTTTATATACAGAATAACAGATACCCGGGAGTGAGTTACAGACTGGAATCTAATCGACGGGTTCGAGGTGGTTTATATATAGAATAACAGATACCCGGGAGTGAGTTACACACTGGAATCTAATCGACGGGTTCAGGGTGGTTTATATATAGAATAACAGATACCCGGGAGTGAGTTACAGACTGGAATCTAATCGAGGGGTTCGGGGTGGTTTATATATAGAATAACTGATACCCGGGAGTGAGTTACAGACTGGAATCTAATCGAGGGGTTCGGGGTGGTTTATATAGAGAATAACAGATACCCGGGAGTGAGTTACAGACTGGAATCTAATCGAGGGGTTCGGGGTGGTTTATATATAGAATAACAGATACCCGGGAGTGAGTTACAGACTGGAATCTAATCGAGGGGTTCGGGGTGGTATATATATAGAATAACAGATACCCGGGAGTGAGTTACAGACTGGAATCTAATCGAGGGGTTCGGGGTGGTTTATATATCGAATAACAGATACCTGGGAGTGACTTACAGACTGGAATCTAATCGAGGGGTTCAGGGTGGTTTATATATAGAATAACAGATACCCGGGAGTGTGTTACAGACTGGAATCTAATCGAGGGGTTCGGGCTGGTTTATAGATTGAATAACAGATACCCGGGAGTGTGTTACAGACTGGAATCTAATCGAGGGGTTCGGGCTGGTTTATATATAGAATAACAGATACCCGGGAGTGAGTTACAGACTGGAATCTAATCGAGGGGTTCGGGGTGGTTTATATATAGAATAACAGATATCCGGGAGTGGGTTACAGACTAGAATCTAATCGAGGGGTTCGGGGTGGTTTATATATAGAATAGCAGATACCCGGGAGTGAGCTACAGACTGGAATCTAATCGAGGGGTTCGGGGAGGTTTATATATAGAATAACAGATACCTCGGAGTGAGTTACAGACTGGAATCTAATCGAGGAGTTCGGGGTGGTTTATATATAGAATAACAGATACCCGGGAGAGAGTTACAGAGTGGAATCTAATCGAGTGGTTCGGGGTGGTTTATATATAGAATAACAGATACCCGGGAGTGAGTTACAGACTGGAATCTAATCGAGGGTTTCGGGGTGGTTTATATATAGAATAACAGATACCCGGGAGTGAGATACAGACTGGAATCTAATCGAGGGGTTCGGTGAGGTTTATATATAGAATAACAGATACCCGGGAGTAAGTTTCAGACTGGAATCTAATTGAGGGGTTCGGGGTGGTTTGTATATAGAATAACAGATACCCGGGAGTGAGTTACAGACTGGAATCTAATCTAGGGGTTCAGGGTGGTTTATATATAGAATAACAGATACCCGGGAGTGAGTTACAGACTGGAATCTAATCGAGGGGTTCGGGGTGGTATATATATAGAATAACAGATACCCGGGAGTGAGGTACAGACTGGAATCTAATCGAGGGGTTCGGGGTGGTTTATATATAGAATAACAGATACCCGGGAGTGAGTTACAGACTGGAATCTAATCGAGGGGTTCGGGGTGGTTTATATAGAGAATAACAGATACCCGGGAATGAGTTACAGACTGGAATCTAATCGAGGGGTTCGGGGTGGTTTATATATAGAATAACAGATACCCGGGAGTGAGTTACAGACTGGAATCTAATCGAGGGGTTCGGGGTGGTTTATATATCGAATAACAGATACCCGGGAGTGAGTTACAGACTGGAATCTAATCGAGGGGTTCGGGGTGGTTTATACATAGAATAACAGATACCCGGGAGTGAGTTACAGACTGGAATCTAATCGAGGGGTTCGGGGTGGTTTATATATCGAATAACAGATACCCGGGAGTGAGTTACAGACTGGAATCTAATCGAGGGGTTCGGGGTGATTTATATAGAGAGTAACAGATACCCGGGAGTGAGTTACAGACTGGAATCTAATCGAGTGGTTCAGGGTGGTTTATATATAGAATAACAGATACCCGGGAGTGAGTTACAGACTGGAATCTAATCGAGGGGTTCGGGGTGGTTTATATATAGAATAACAGATACCCGGGAGTGTGTTACAGACTGGAATCTAATCGAGGGGTTTGGGATGGTTTATATATAGAATAACAGATACCCGGGAGTGAGTTACAGACTGGAATCTAATCGAGGGGTTCGGGGTGGTTTATATATAGAATAACAGATACCCGGGAGTGTGTTGCAGACTGGAATCTAATCGAGGGGTTCGGGGTGGTTTCTATACAGAATAACAGATACCCGGGAGTGAGATACAGACTAGAATCTAATCGAGGGGTTCGGGGTGGTTTATATATAGAATAGCAGATACCCGGGAGTGAGTTACAGACTGGAATCTAATCGAGGGGTTTGGGATGGTTTATATATAGAATAACAGATACCCGGGAGTGAATTACAGACTGGAATCTAATCGAGGGGTTCGGGTTGGTTTGTATATAGAATAACAGATACCCGGGAGTGAGTTACAGACTGGAATCTAATCTAGGGGTTCAGGGTGGTTTATATATAGAATAACAGATACCCGGGAGTGAGTTACAGACTGGAATCTAATCTAGGGGTTCAGGGTGGTTTATATATAGAATAACAGATACCCGGGAGTGAGTTAGAGACTGGAATCTAATCAAGGGTTCAGGGTGGTTTATATAGAGAATAACAGATACCCGGGAGTGAGTTACAGACTGGAATCTAATCGAGGGGTTTTGTTTGGTTTATATATAGAATAACTGATACCCGGGAGTGAGTTACAGACTGGAATCTAATCGAGGGGTTCGGGGTGGTTTATATAGAGAATAACAGATACCCGGGAGTGAGTTACAGACTGGAATCTAATCGAGGGGTTCGCGGTGGTTTATATATAGAATAACAGATCCCCGGGAGTGAGTTACAGACTGGAATCTAATCGAGGGATTCGGGGTGGTTTATATATAGAATAACAGATACGCGGGAGTGAGATACAGACTGGAATCTAATCTAGGGGTTCAGGGTGGTTTATATATAGAATAACAGATACCCGGGAGTGAGTTGGAGACTGGAATCTAATCGAGGGATTCGGGGTGGTTTATATATAGAATAACAGATACCCGGGAGTGAGTTACAGACTGGAATCTAATCAAGGGTTCAGGGTGGTTTATATAGAGAATAACAGATACCCGGGAGTGAGTTACAGACTGGAATCTAATCGAGTGGTTCGGGGTGGTTTATATATAGAATAACAGATACCCGGGAGTGAGTTACAGACTGGAATCTAATCGAGGGTTTCGGGGTGGTTTATATATAGAATAACAGATACCCGGGAGTGAGATACAGACTGGAATCTAATCGAGGGGTTCGGTGAGGTTTATATATAGAATAACAGATACCCGGGAGTAAGTTTCAGACTGGAATCTAATTGAGGGGTTCGGGGTGGTTTGTATATAGAATAACAGATACCCGGGAGTGAGTTACAGACTGGAATCTAATCTAGGGGTTCAGGGTGGTTTATATATAGAATAACAGATACCCGGGAGTGAGTTACAGACTGGAATCTAATCGAGGGGTTCGGGGTGGTATATATATAGAATAACAGATACCCGGGAGTGAGGTACAGACTGGAATCTAATCGAGGGGTTCGGGGTGGTTTATATATAGAATAACAGATACCCGGGAGTGAGTTACAGACTGGAATCTAATCGAGGGGTTCGGGGTGGTTTATATAGAGAATAACAGATACCCGGGAATGAGTTACAGACTGGAATCTAATCGAGGGGTTCGGGGTGGTTTATATATAGAATAACAGATACCCGGGAGTGAGTTACAGACTGGAATCTAATCGAGGGGTTCGGGGTGGTTTATATATCGAATAACAGATACCCGGGAGTGAGTTACAGACTGGAATCTAATTGAGGGGTTCGGGGTGGTTTATATATAGAATAACAGATACCCGGGAGTGAGTTACAGACTGGAATCTAATTGAGGGGTTCGGGATGGTTTATATATAGAGTAACAGATACCCGGGAGTGAGTTACAGACTGGAATCTAATCGAGGGGTTCGGGGTGGTTTATATATAGAATAACAGATACCCGGGAGTGAGTTACAGACTGGAATCTAATCGAGGGGTTCGGGGTGGTTTATACATAGAATAACAGATACCCGGGAGTGAGTTACAGACTGGAATCTAATCGACGGGTTCGAGGTGGTTTATATATAGAATAACAGATACCCGGGAGTGAGTTACACACTGGAATCTAATCGACGGGTTCAGGGTGGTTTATATATAGAATAACAGATACCCGGGAGTGAGTTACAGACTGGAATCTAATCGAGGGGTTCGGGGTGGTTTATACATAGAATAACAGATACCCGGGAGTGAGTTACAGACTGGAATCTAATCGACGGGTTCGAGGTGGTTTATATATAGAATAACAGATACCCGGGAGTGAGTTACACACTGGAATCTAATCGACGGGTTCAGGGTGGTTTATATATAGAATAACAGATACCCGGGAGTGAGTTACAGACTGGAATCTAATCGAGGGGTTCGGGGTGGTTTATATATAGAATAACTGATACCCGGGAGTGAGTTACAGACTGGAATCTAATCGAGGGGTTCGGGGTGGTTTATATAGAGAATAACAGATACCCGGGAGTGAGTTACAGACTGGAATCTAATCGAGGGGTTCGGGGTGGTTTATATATAGAATAACAGATACCCGGGAGTGAGTTACAGACTGGAATCTAATCGAGGGGTTCGGGGTGGTATATATATAGAATAACAGATACCCGGGAGTGAGTTACAGACTGGAATCTAATCGAGGGGTTCGGGGTGGTTTATATATCGAATAACAGATACCTGGGAGTGACTTACAGACTGGAATCTAATCGAGGGGTTCAGGGTGGTTTATATATAGAATAACAGATACCCGGGAGTGTGTTACAGACTGGAATCTAATCGAGGGGTTCGGGCTGGTTTATAGATTGAATAACAGATACCCGGGAGTGTGTTACAGACTGGAATCTAATCGAGGGGTTCGGGCTGGTTTATATATAGAATAACAGATACCCGGGAGTGAGTTACAGACTGGAATCTAATCGAGGGGTTCGGGGTGGTTTATATATAGAATAACAGATATCCGGGAGTGGGTTACAGACTAGAATCTAATCGAGGGGTTCGGGGTGGTTTATATATAGAATAGCAGATACCCGGGAGTGAGCTACAGACTGGAATCTAATCGAGGGGTTCGGGGAGGTTTATATATAGAATAACAGATACCTCGGAGTGAGTTACAGACTGGAATCTAATCGAGGAGTTCGGGGTGGTTTATATATAGAATAACAGATACCCGGGAGAGAGTTACAGAGTGGAATCTAATCGAGTGGTTCGGGGTGGTTTATATATAGAATAACAGATACCCGGGAGTGAGTTACAGACTGGAATCTAATCGAGGGTTTCGGGGTGGTTTATATATAGAATAACAGATACCCGGGAGTGAGATACAGACTGGAATCTAATCGAGGGGTTCGGTGAGGTTTATATATAGAATAACAGATACCCGGGAGTAAGTTTCAGACTGGAATCTAATTGAGGGGTTCGGGGTGGTTTGTATATAGAATAACAGATACCCGGGAGTGAGTTACAGACTGGAATCTAATCTAGGGGTTCAGGGTGGTTTATATATAGAATAACAGATACCCGGGAGTGAGTTACAGACTGGAATCTAATCGAGGGGTTCGGGGTGGTATATATATAGAATAACAGATACCCGGGAGTGAGGTACAGACTGGAATCTAATCGAGGGGTTCGGGGTGGTTTATATATAGAATAACAGATACCCGGGAGTGAGTTACAGACTGGAATCTAATCGAGGGGTTCGGGGTGGTTTATATAGAGAATAACAGATACCCGGGAATGAGTTACAGACTGGAATCTAATCGAGGGGTTCGGGGTGGTTTATATATAGAATAACAGATACCCGGGAGTGAGTTACAGACTGGAATCTAATCGAGGGGTTCGGGGTGGTTTATATATCGAATAACAGATACCCGGGAGTGAGTTACAGACTGGAATCTAATCGAGGGGTTCGGGGTGGTTTATACATAGAATAACAGATACCCGGGAGTGAGTTACAGACTGGAATCTAATCGAGGGGTTCGGGGTGGTTTATATATCGAATAACAGATACCCGGGAGTGAGTTACAGACTGGAATCTAATCGAGGGGTTCGGGGTGATTTATATAGAGAGTAACAGATACCCGGGAGTGAGTTACAGACTGGAATCTAATCGAGTGGTTCAGGGTGGTTTATATATAGAATAACAGATACCCGGGAGTGAGTTACAGACTGGAATCTAATCGAGGGGTTCGGGGTGGTTTATATATAGAATAACAGATACCCGGGAGTGTGTTACAGACTGGAATCTAATCGAGGGGTTTGGGATGGTTTATATATAGAATAACAGATACCCGGGAGTGAGTTACAGACTGGAATCTAATCGAGGGGTTCGGGGTGGTTTATATATAGAATAACAGATACCCGGGAGTGAGTTGCAGACTGGAATCTAATCGAGGGGTTCGGGGTGGTTTCTATACAGAATAACAGATACCCGGGAGTGAGATACAGACTAGAATCTAATCGAGGGGTTCGGGGTGGTTTATATATAGAATAGCAGATACCCGGGAGTGAGTTACAGACTGGAATCTAATCGAGGGGTTTGGGATGGTTTATATATAGAATAACAGATACCCGGGAGTGAATTACAGACTGGAATCTAATCGAGGGGTTCGGGTTGGTTTGTATATAGAATAACAGATACCCGGGAGTGAGTTACAGACTGGAATCTAATCTAGGGGTTCAGGGTGGTTTATATATAGAATAACAGATACCCGGGAGTGAGTTACAGACTGGAATCTAATCTAGGGGTTCAGGGTGGTTTATATATAGAATAACAGATACCCGGGAGTGAGTTAGAGACTGGAATCTAATCAAGGGTTCAGGGTGGTTTATATAGAGAATAACAGATACCCGGGAGTGAGTTACAGACTGGAATCTAATCGAGGGGTTTTGTTTGGTTTATATATAGAATAACTGATACCCGGGAGTGAGTTACAGACTGGAATCTAATCGAGGGGTTCGGGGTGGTTTATATAGAGAATAACAGATACCCGGGAGTGAGTTACAGACTGGAATCTAATCGAGGGGTTCGCGGTGGTTTATATATAGAATAACAGATCCCCGGGAGTGAGTTACAGACTGGAATCTAATCGAGGGATTCGGGGTGGTTTATATATAGAATAACAGATACGCGGGAGTGAGATACAGACTGGAATCTAATCTAGGGGTTCAGGGTGGTTTATATATAGAATAACAGATACCCGGGAGTGAGTTGGAGACTGGAATCTAATCGAGGGATTCGGGGTGGTTTATATATAGAATAACAGATACCCGGGAGTGAGTTACAGACTGGAATCTAATCAAGGGTTCAGGGTGGTTTATATAGAGAATAACAGATACCCGGGAGTGAGTTACAGACTGGAATCTAATCGAGTGGTTCGGGGTGGTTTATATATAGAATAACAGATACCCGGGAGTGAGTTACAGACTGGAATCTAATCGAGGGTTTCGGGGTGGTTTATATATAGAATAACAGATACCCGGGAGTGAGATACAGACTGGAATCTAATCGAGGGGTTCGGTGAGGTTTATATATAGAATAACAGATACCCGGGAGTAAGTTTCAGACTGGAATCTAATTGAGGGGTTCGGGGTGGTTTGTATATAGAATAACAGATACCCGGGAGTGAGTTACAGACTGGAATCTAATCTAGGGGTTCAGGGTGGTTTATATATAGAATAACAGATACCCGGGAGTGAGTTACAGACTGGAATCTAATCGAGGGGTTCGGGGTGGTATATATATAGAATAACAGATACCCGGGAGTGAGGTACAGACTGGAATCTAATCGAGGGGTTCGGGGTGGTTTATATATAGAATAACAGATACCCGGGAGTGAGTTACAGACTGGAATCTAATCGAGGGGTTCGGGGTGGTTTATATAGAGAATAACAGATACCCGGGAATGAGTTACAGACTGGAATCTAATCGAGGGGTTCGGGGTGGTTTATATATAGAATAACAGATACCCGGGAGTGAGTTACAGACTGGAATCTAATCGAGGGGTTCGGGGTGGTTTATATATCGAATAACAGATACCCGGGAGTGAGTTACAGACTGGAATCTAATTGAGGGGTTCGGGGTGGTTTATATATAGAATAACAGATACCCGGGAGTGAGTTACAGACTGGAATCTAATTGAGGGGTTCGGGATGGTTTATATATAGAGTAACAGATACCCGGGAGTGAGTTACAGACTGGAATCTAATCGAGGGGTTCGGGGTGGTTTATATATAGAATAACAGATACCCGGGAGTGAGTTACAGACTGGAATCTAATCGAGGGGTTCGGGGTGGTTTATACATAGAATAACAGATACCCGGGAGTGAGTTACAGACTGGAATCTAATCGAGGGGTTCGGGGTGGTTTATATATCGAATAACAGATACCCGGGAGTGAGTTACAGACTGGAATCTAATCGAGGGGTTCGGGGTGATTTATATAGAGAGTAACAGATACCCGGGAGTGAGTAACAGACTGGAATCTAATCGAGTGGTTCAGGGTGGTTTATATATAGAATAACAGATACCCGGGAGTGAGTTACAGACTGGAATCTAATCGAGGGGTTCGGGGTGGTTTATATATAGAATAACAGATACCCGGGAGTGTGTTACAGACTGGAATCTAATCGAGGGGTTTGGGATGGTTTATATATAGAATAACAGATACCCGGGAGTGAGTTACAGACTGGAATCTAATCGAGGGGTTCGGGGTGGTTTATATATAGAATAACAGATACCCGGGAGTGAGTTGCAGACTGGAATCTAATCGAGGGGTTCGGGGTGGTTTCTATACAGAATAACAGATACCCGGGAGTGAGATACAGACTAGAATCTAATCGAGGGGTTCGGGGTGGTTTATATATAGAATAGCAGATACCCGGGAGTGAGTTACAGACTGGAATCTAATCGAGGGGTTTGGGATGGTTTATATATAGAATAACAGATACCCGGGAGTGAATTACAGACTGGAATCTAATCGAGGGGTTCGGGTTGGTTTGTATATAGAATAACAGATACCCGGGAGTGAGTTACAGACTGGAATCTAATCTAGGGGTTCAGGGTGGTTTATATATAGAATAACAGATACCCGGGAGTGAGTTACAGACTGGAATCTAATCTAGGGGTTCAGGGTGGTTTATATATAGAATAACAGATACCCGGGAGTGAGTTAGAGACTGGAATCTAATCAAGGGTTCAGGGTGGTTTATATAGAGAATAACAGATACCCGGGAGTGAGTTACAGACTGGAATCTAATCGAGGGGTTTTGTTTGGTTTATATATAGAATAACTGATACCCGGGAGTGAGTTACAGACTGGAATCTAATCGAGGGGTTCGGGGTGGTTTATATAGAGAATAACAGATACCCGGGAGTGAGTTACAGACTGGAATCTAATCGAGGGGTTCGCGGTGGTTTATATATAGAATAACAGATCCCCGGGAGTGAGTTACAGACTGGAATCTAATCGAGGGATTCGGGGTGGTTTATATATAGAATAACAGATACGCGGGAGTGAGATACAGACTGGAATCTAATCTAGGGGTTCAGGGTGGTTTATATATAGAATAACAGATACCCGGGAGTGAGTTGGAGACTGGAATCTAATCGAGGGATTCGGGGTGGTTTATATATAGAATAACAGATACCCGGGAGTGAGTTACAGACTGGAATCTAATCAAGGGTTCAGGGTGGTTTATATAGAGAATAACAGAAACCCGGGAGTGAGTTACAGACTGGAATCTAATCGAGGCGTTCGGGGTGGTTTATCTATAGAATAACAGATACCCGGTAGTGAGTTACCGACTGGAATCTAATCGAGGGGTTCTGGGTGGTTTATATATAGAATAACAGATACCCGGGAGTGAGTTACAGACTGGAATCTAATCGAGGGGTTCGGGGTGGTTTCTATATAGAATAACAGATATCCGGGAGTGGGTTACAGACTAGAATCTAATCGAGGGGTTCGGGGTGGTTTATATATAGAATAGCAGATGCCCGGGAGTGAGTTACAGACTGGAATCTAATCGAGGCGTTCGGGGAGTTTTATATATAGAATAACAGATACCCGGGAGTGAGTTACAGACTGGAATCTAATCGAGGGGTTCGGGGTGGTTTATATATAGAATAACAGATACCCGGGAGTGAGTTACAGACTGGAATCTAATCGAGTGGTTCGGGGTGGTTTATATATAGAATAACAGATACCCGGGAGTTAGTTACAGACTGGAATCTAATCGAGGGATTCGGCGTGGTTTATATATAGAATAACAGATACCCGGGAGTGAGTCACAGACTAGAATCTAATCGAGGGGTTCGGGGTGATTTATATAGAGAGTAACAGATACCCGGGAGTGAGTTACAGACTGGAATCTAATCGAGTGGTTCAGGGTGGTTTATATATAGAATAACAGATACCCGGGAGTGAGTTACAGACTGGAATCTAATCGAGGGGTTCGGGGTGGTTTATATATAGAATAACAGATACCCGGGAGTGTGTTACAGACTGGAATCTAATCGAGGGGTTTGGGATGGTTTATATATAGAATAACAGATACCCGGGAGTGAGTTACAGACTGGAATCTAATCGAGGGGTTCGGGGTGGTTTATATATAGAATAACAGATACCCGGGAGTGAGTTACAGACTGGAATCTAATCGAGGGGTTCGAGGTGGCTTATATATAGAATAACAGATACCCGGGAGTGAGTTGCAGACTGGAATCTAATCGAGGGGTTCGGGGTGGTTTATATATAGAATAACAGATATCCGGGAGTGGGTTACAGACTGGAATCTAATCGAGGGGTTCGAGGTGGTTTATATATAGAATAACAGATACCCGGGAGTGTGTTACAGACTGGAATCTAATCGAGGGGTTTGGGATGGTTTATATATAGAATAACAGATACCCGGGAGTGAGTTACAGACTGGAATCTAATCGAGGGGTTCGGGGTGGTTTATATATAGAATAACAGATACCCGGGAGTGAGTTGCAGACTGGAATCTAATCGAGGGGTTCGGCGTGGTTTCTATACAGGATAACAGATACCCGGGAGTGAGTTACAGACTGGAATCTAATCGAGGGGTTCGGGGTGGTTTATATATAGAATAACAGATACCCGGGAGTGAGTTACAGACTCGAATCTAATCGAGGGGTTCGGGGTGGTTTATATATAGAATAACAGATACCCGGGAGTGTGTTACAGACTGGAATCTAATCGAGGGGTTTGGGATGGTTTATATATAGAATAACAGATACCCGGGAGTGAGTTACAGACTGGAATCTAATCGAGGGGTTCGGGGTGGTTTATATATAGAATAACAGATACCCGGGAGTGAGTTACAGACTGGAATCTAATCGAGGGGTTCCGGTTGGTTTATATATAGAGTAACAGATACCCGGGAGTGAGTTACAGAATGGAATCTAATCGAGGTGTTCGGTGAGGTTTATATATAGAATAACAGATACCCGGGAGTGAGTTACAGACTGGAATCTAATCGAGGGGTTTGGGATGGTTTATATATAGAATAACAGATACCCGGGAGTGAATTACAGACTGGAATCTAATCGAGGGGTTCGGGTTGGTTTGTATATAGAATAACAGATACCCGGGAGTGAGTTACAGACTGGAATCTAATCTAGGGGTTCAGGGTGGTTTATATATAGAATAACAGATACCCGGGAGTGAGTTACAGACTGGAATCTAATCTAGGGGTTCAGGGTGGTTTATATATAGAATAACAGATACCCGGGAGTGAGTTAGAGACTGGAATCTAATCAAGGGTTCAGGGTGGTTTATATAGAGAATAACAGATACCCGGGAGTGAGTTACAGACTGGAATCTAATCGAGGGGTTTTGTTTGGTTTATATATAGAATAACTGATACCCGGGAGTGAGTTACAGACTGGAATCTAATCGAGGGGTTCGGGGTGGTTTATATAGAGAATAACAGATACCCGGGAGTGAGTTACAGACTGGAATCTAATCGAGGGGTTCGCGGTGGTTTATATATAGAATAACAGATCCCCGGGAGTGAGTTACAGACTGGAATCTAATCGAGGGATTCGGGGTGGTTTATATATAGAATAACAGATACGCGGGAGTGAGATACAGACTGGAATCTAATCTAGGGGTTCAGGGTGGTTTATATATAGAATAACAGATACCCGGGAGTGAGTTGGAGACTGGAATCTAATCGAGGGATTCGGGGTGGTTTATATATAGAATAACAGATACCCGGGAGTGAGTTACAGACTGGAATCTAATCAAGGGTTCAGGGTGGTTTATATAGAGAATAACAGATACCCGGGAGTCAGTTACAGACTGGAATCTAATCGAGGCGTTCGGGGTGGTTTATCTATAGAATAACAGATACCCGGTAGTGAGTTACCGACTGGAATCTAATCGAGGGGTTCTGGGTGGTTTATATATAGAATAACAGATACCCGGGAGTGAGTTACAGACTGGAATCTAATCGAGGGGTTCGGGGTGGTTTCTATATAGAATAACAGATATCCGGGAGTGGGTTACAGACTAGAATCTAATCGAGGGGTTCGGGGTGGTTTATATATAGAATAGCAGATGCCCGGGAGTGAGTTACAGACTGGAATCTAATCGAGGCGTTCGGGGAGTTTTATATATAGAATAACAGATACCCGGGAGTGAGTTGCAGACTGGAATCTAATCGAGGGGTTCGGGGTGGTTTATATATAGAATAACAGATACCCGGGAGTGAGTTGCAGACTGGAATCTAATCGAGGGGTTCGGGGTGGTTTATATATTGAATAACAGATACCCGGGAGTGAGTTGCAGACTGGAATCTAATCGAGGGGTTCGGGGTGGTTTATATATAGAATAACAGATACCCGGGAGTGAGTTACAGACTGGAATCTAATCGAGGGGTTCGGGGTGGTTTATATATAGAATAACAGATACCCGGGAGTGAGTTACAGACTGGAATCTAATCGAGTGGTTCGGGGTGGTTTATATATAGAATAACAGATACCCGGGAGTTAGTTACAGACTGGAATCTAATCGAGGGATTCGGCGTGGTTTATATATAGAATAACAGATACCCGGGAGTGAGTTACAGACTGGAATCTAATCGAGGGGTTCGGGGTGATTTATATAGAGAGTAACAGATACCCGGGAGTGAGTTACAGACTGGAATCTAATCGAGTGGTTCAGGGTGGTTTATATATAGAATAACAGATACCCGGGAGTGAGTTACAGACTGGAATCTAATCGAGGGGTTCGGGGTGGTTTATATATAGAATAACAGATACCCGGGAGTGTGTTACAGACTGGAATCTAATCGAGGGGTTTGGGATGGTTTATATATAGAATAACAGATACCCGGGAGTGAGTTACAGACTGGAATCTAATCGAGGGGTTCGGGGTGGTTTATATATAGAATAACAGATACCCGGGAGTGAGTTGCAGACTGGAATCTAATCGAGGGGTTCGGGGTGGTTTCTATACAGAATAACAGATACCCGGGAGTGAGTTACAGACTGGAATCTAATCGAGGGGTTCGAGGTGGTTTATATATAGAATAACAGATACCCGGGAGTGTGTTACAGACTGGAATCTAATCGAGGGGTTTGGGATGGTTTATATATAGAATAACAGATACCCGGGAGTGAGTTACAGACTGGAATCTAATCGAGGGGTTCGGGGTGGTTTATATATAGAATAACAGATACCCGGGAGTGAGTTGCAGACTGGAATCTAATCGAGGGGTTCGGCGTGGTTTCTATACAGGATAACAGATACCCGGGAGTGAGTTACAGACTGGAATCTAATCGAGGGGTTCGGGGTGGTTTATATATAGAATAACAGATACCCGGGAGTGAGTTACAGACTCGAATCTAATCGAGGGGTTCGGGGTGGTTTATATATAGAATAACAGATACCCGGGAGTGTGTTACAGACTGGAATCTAATCGAGGGGTTTGGGATGGTTTATATATAGAATAACAGATACCCGGTAGTGATTTACAGACTGGAATCTAATCGAGGGGTTCCGGTTGGTTTATATATAGAGTAACAGATACCCGGGAGTGAGTTACAGAATGGAATCTAATCGAGGGGTTCAGGTTGGTTTATATATAGAATAACTGATACCCGGGAGTGAGTTACAGACTGGAATCTAATCGAGGGGTTCGGGGTGGTTTATATATAGAATAACAGATACCCGGGAGTGAGGTACAGTCTAGAATCTAATCGAGGGGTTCGGGGTTGTTTATATATAGAATAACAGATACCCGGGAGTGAGCTACAGACTGGAATCTAATCGAGGGGTTCGGGGTGGTTTATATATAGAATAACAGATACCCGCGAGTGAGTTACAGACTGGAATCTAATCGAGGGGTTCGGGGTGGTTTATATATAGAATAACAGATACCCGGGAGTGAGTTGCAGACTGGAATCTAATCGAGGAGTTCGGGTTGGTTTATATATAGAATAACAGATACCCGGGAGTGAGCCACAGACTGGAATCTAATCGAGGGGTTCGACGTGGTTTATATATAGAATAACAGATACCCGGGAGTGAGTTACAGACTGGAATCTAATCGAGGGGTTCGGGGTGGTTTATATATAGAATAACAGATACCCGGGAGTGAGTTACAGACTGGAATCTAATCGAGGGGTTCGGGGTGGTTTATATAAAGAATAACAGATACCCGGGAGTGAGTTACGGACTGGAATCTAATCGAGGGGTTTGGGGTGATTTATTTATAGAATAACAGATACCCGGGAGTGAGTTACAGACTGGAATCTAATCGAGGGGTTTGGGGTGGTTTATATATAGAATAACAGATACCCGGGAGTGAGGTACAGACTAGAATCTAATCGAGGGGTTCGGGGTGGTTTATATATAGAATAACAGATACCCGGGAGTGAGTTACAGACTGGAATCTAATCGAGGGGTTCGGGGTGGTTTATATAAAGAATAACAGATACCCGGGAGTGAGTTACAGACTGGAATCTAATCGAGGGGTTTGGGGTGGTTTATTTATAGAATAACAGCTACCCGGGAGTGAGTCCCAGACTGGAATCTAATCGAGGGGTTCGGGGTGGTTTATATATAGAATAACAGATACCCGGGAGTGAGGTACAGACTAGAATCTAATCGAGGGGTTCGGGGTGGTTTATATATAGAATAACAGATACCCGGGAGTGAGTTACAGACTGGAATCTAATCGAGGGGTTCGGGGTGGTTCATATATAGAATAACCGATACCCGGGAGTGAGTTACAGACTGGAATCTAATCGAGGGGTTCGGGGTGGTTTATCTATAGAATAACAGATACCCGGGAGTGAGTTACAGACTGGAATCTAATCGAGGTGTTCAGGATGGTTTATTTATAGAATAACAGATACCCGGGAGTGAGTTACAGACTGGAATCTAATCGAGGGGTTCGGGGTGGTTTATATATAGAATAACAGATACCCGGGAGTGAGTTACAAACTGGAATCTAATCGAGGGGTTCGGGGTGGTTTATATATAGAATAACAGATACCCGGGAGTGAGTTACAGACTGGAATCTAATCGAGGGGTTCGGGGTGGTTTATATATAGAATAACAGATACCCGGGAGTGAGTTACAGAGTGGAATCTAATCGAGGGGTTCGGGGTGGTTTATATATAGAATAACAGATGCTCGGGAGTGAGTTACAGACTGGAATCTAATCGAGGGGTTCGGGGTGGTTTATATATCGAATAACAGATACCCGGGAGTGAGTTACAGACTGGAATCTAATCGAGGGGCTCGGGGTGGTTTATATATCGAATAACAGATACCCGGGAGAGAGTTACAGACTGGAATCTAATCGAGGGGTTCGGGATGGTTTATATATAGAATAACAGATACCCGGGAGTGAGTTACAGACTGGAATCTAATCGAGGGGTTCAGGGTGGTTTATATATAGAATAACAGATACCCGGGAGTGAGTTACAGACTGGAATCTAATCGAGGGGTTCGGGGTGGTTTATATATAGAATAACAGATACCCGGGAGTGAGTTACAGACTGGAATCTAATCGAGGGGTTCGGGGTGGTTTATATATAGAATAACAGATACCCGGGAGTAAGTTACAGACTGGAATCTAATCGAGGGGTTCGGGGGGTTTATATATAGAATAACAGATACCCGGGAGTGAGTTACAGACTGGAATCTAATCGAGGGGTTCGGGGTGGTTTATATATCGAATAACAGATACCCGGGAGTGAGTTACAGACTGGAATCTAATCGAGGGGCTCGGGGTGGTTTATATATCGAATAACAGATACCCGGGAGAGAGTTACAGACTGGAATCTAATCGAGGGGTTCGGGATGGTTTATATATAGAATAACAGATACCCGGGAGTGAGTTACAGACTGGAATCTAATCGAGGGGTTCAGGGTGGTTTATATATAGAATAACAGATACCCGGGAGTGAGTTACAGACTGGAATCTAATCGAGGGGTTCGGGGTGGTTTATATATAGAATAACAGATACCCGGGAGTGAGTTACAGACTGGAATCTAATCGAGGGGCTCGGGGTGGTTTATATTCAGAATAACAGATACCCGGGAGTGAGTTACAGACTGGAATCTAATCGAGGGGTTCGGGGTGGTTTATATATAGAATAACAGATGCTCGGGAGTGAGTTATGATTCATGTTTAATCAAATTCTTTTGACTGTGTTGTAATCTAGGTGTCCCATGATTTTCCATTGAACTTCAATACCAGTAATCCCGAGTGTGATGGTGAGTTTTCAAAGCATACTCACACTCATTCACACTCTCACACACACTCACACAGACATTCACACATTCACACACACACACACTCATTCACACTCACACTCACACACACAAATTCACACAGATACTCACACATTCACACACGCACACACACTCACACACACACACTCACGCTCATTCACACTCACACTCACACTCACACTCACACACACTCATTCACACAGATACTCACACATTCACACACGCACACACACTCACACACACACATACTCATACACATTCACACACCAATGGTAGCACAGTGGTTAGCACTGTTGCTTCACAGCTCCAGGGTCCCAGGTTCGATTCCGGCTTGGATCACTGTCTGTGCGGAGTCTGCACGTCCTCCCCGTGTGTGCGTGGGTTTCCTCCGGGTGCTCCGGTTTCCTCCCACAGTCCAAAGATGTGCAGGTTGGGTGGATTGGCCGTGATAAATTGCCCCTTAGTGTCCAAAATTGCCCTTAGTGTTGGGTGGGGTTACTGGGTTATGGGGATAGGGTGGAGGTGTTGACCTTGGGTGGGGTGCTCTTTCCAAGAGCCGGTGCAGACTCGATGGGCCGAATGGCCTCCTTCTACACTCTAAATTCTATAAAAATCTATGAAACACACTCGTGCACACTCTCAAACACACACTTGCACACACTCTCATACACACACTCCCAAACACACACTCGCACACACTCTCAAACACACACTCGCACACACTCTCATACACACACTCGCACACACTCAAACACACACTCGCACACACTCAAACACACACTCGCACACACTCTCAAACACACACTCGCACACACTCTCAAACACACACTCGCACACTCTCAAACACACACTCGCACACACTCTCAAACACACACTCGCACACTCTCAAACACACACTCGCACACTCCAAAATCATACTCGCACAACTCAAACACACACTCGCACACACTCTCAAACGCACACTCGCACACACTCTCAAACACACACTCGCACACACTCTCAAACACACACTTGCACACACTCTGAAACACACACTTGCACACACTCTCAAGCACACACTCGCACACACTCAAACACACACTCGCACACACTCTCAAAATCACACTCGCACACACTCTCAAACACACACTCGCACACACTCCCAAACACACACTCGCACACACTCTCAAACACACATTCGCACACACTCTCAAACACACACTCGCACACACTCAAACACACACTTGCGCACACTCTCAAACACACACTCGCACACACTCTCAAACACACACTCGCGCACACTCTCAAACACACACTCGCACACACTCTCAAACACACTCGCACACACTCTCAAAGACATACTCGCACACACTCTCAAACACACACTCGCACACACTCTTAAACACACTCGCACACACTCTCAAAGACACTCTCGCACACACTCTCAAACACACACTCACACACACTCTCAAACACACACTTGCACACACTCTCAAACACACACTCGCACACACTCTCAAACACACACTTGCACACACTCTCAAACACACACTCGCACACACTCTCAAACACACACTCGCGCACACTCTCAAAGTCACATTCGCACACACTCTCAAACACACACTCACACACTCGCGCACACACTCGCACACACTCTCAAACACACACTCGCAAACACTCTCAAACACACACTCGCACACACTCTCAAACACACACTCGCACACACTCAAAAACAGACACTCGCACACACTCTCAAACACACACTCGCACACTCACTCAAACACACACTTGCACACACTCTCAAACACACACTCGCACACACTCTCAAACACACACTCGCACACATTCTCAAAGACACACTCTCAAACACACACATCTGAACACACACTCTCACACACACACTCGCACTCACTCTCAAACACACACTCACACACACTCTCAAACACACACTCTCAAAGACACACCCGCACACACTCTCAAACACACACTCACACACTCTCAAACACACACTCGCACACACTCTCAAACACACACTCGCACACACTCTCAAACACACACTCTCAAAGACACACTCTCAAAGACACACTCTCAAACACACACTCGTACACACTCTCAAACACACACTCTCAAAGACACACCCGCACACACTCTCAAACACACACTCACACACTCTCACACTCTCAAACACACACTCTCACACACTCTCAAACACACACTCACACACACTCTCAAACACACACTCGCACACTCTGAAACACACACTTGCACACACTCTCAAACACACACTCGCACACACTCTCAAACACACACTCGCACACACTCTCAAACACATACTCTCAAAGACACACTCTCAAAGACACACTCTCAAACACACACTTGCAAACACACTCTCAAACACACACTCTCAAAGACACACTCTCAAACACACACTCACACTCTCAAACACACTCTCAAAGACACACTCTCAAAGACACACTCTCAAACACACACTCGCACACACTCTCAAACACACACTCGCACACGCTCTCAAACACACACTCTCAAACACACACTCTCAAACACACACTCGCACACACTCTCAAACACACACTCTCAAACACACACTCGCACACGCTCTCAAACACACACTCTCAAACACACACTCTCAAACACACACTCTCAAACACATTCGCAAACACACACTCTCAAACACACACTCTCAAAGACACACTCACACACACTCTCAAACACACACTCTCAAAGACACATTCTCAAAGACACACTCTCAAACACACACTCGCACACACTCTCAAACACACACTCGCACACGCTCTCAAACACACTCTCAAACACACACTCTCAAACACACACTCGCACACACACACTCGCACACACTCTCAAACACACACTCGCACACGCTCTCAAACACACTCTCAAACACACACTCTCAAACACACACTCTCAAACACACACTCGCACACACACACTTGCACACACTCTCAAACACACACTCGCACACACTCTCAAACACACACTCGCACACGCTCTCAAACACACACTCTCAAAGACACACTCTCAAACACACACTCACACACACGTACACACTCGTGCACTCAATCCCACACAGTTTCACTCAAGGGTGGGCCAGTTTGACTGAAATCTCCCTCTGTCTCCCTCTCTCTTTCTGTGTCTCTGAATCAGAGATTAAGGGTGTGATTACTGCTTACCAGAGATGCTTGCCTAAGATCAAACTGTACGGACCCACCAATGTCTCCCCGATTATCCTGAGGATCAGCAAACTCGCCCAGGAGGAAATGCAGACCAAGATCGCCTCGGTAGGTGACGGGGGGGGGTGGGTGGGGTGGGGGGGGGGAGGAGGCGAGAGTGTGTGTGTGGTTCGTGCTGTGCCTGAGACCTTGCAGACCCCCCCCGCCCCCCCCCCCCCCCCCGCCCCGGCACAGACCCCATCCTGTCCCCCTGCTCAGAGAGAGGGAGAGAGAGCGCGCATCTCTCCTCGCATCAGGGCCTCTTCGGCCGCCAATGCGACTGCGGAGGGGGGGGTGGGGGGGGGGGGGCTGCGGAAAACCCCGCCCGTACATTTTGGTGCGAGAAACACGACGGCCGCTTGTGGGCGGGGCGCGGGGGGGGGGGGGTCGCAAATCCCCAAAAGAAGCTTATTATCACAACGGTAAGAAGTTGCAAAGCTCTAAGATTGCAGAGGGATCTGGGCGTCTGTGTCCATGAATCACTAAAGGCTCAGAGACATGGACAGCAAGTAATTACATAGAAACAGAGAAGATTCAGCCCCTCCAGCCTGCTCCGCCGTTCATTACGATCATGGCTGATCATAGCCTGTCCCGACCTTCCCCACTTTGATCCCCTTTGCCCTAAGTCCGGTATCTAACTGCTTCTTGAAACTAGACACTGTTTTAGACTCAACTACTTCCCGTGGTAACGAATTCCACAGGCTCACCACTCTCTGGGTGAAGAAATGTCTCCTCATTTCAGTCCGAAATGGTCTCCCCGCATCCTCGGACTGTGACCCCAGGGGCGGGATTCGCCGACATCGGCGCGATGTCCGCCGACCGGCGCCAAAAACGGCGCGAATCAGTCCGGCATCGCGCCGCCCCAAAGGTGGTTCAATCCACGCCAGCTGGCGAGGGCTGACAGCGGCGGGACTTCAAACAAACAAAGAACAAAGAAATGTACAGCACAGGAACAGGCCCTTCGGCCCTCCAAGCCCGTGCCGACCATGCTGCCCGACTAAACTACAATCTTCTACACTTCCTGGGTCCGTATCCTTCTATTCCCATCCTATTCATATATTTGTCAAGATGCCCCTTAAATGTCACTATCATCCCTGCTTCCACCACCTCCTCCGGTAGCGAGTTCCTGGCACCCACTACCCTCTGCGTAAAAAACTTGCCTCGTACATCTACTCTAAACCTTGCCCCTCTCACCTTAAACCTATGCCCCCTAGTAATTGACCCCTCTACCCCGGGGAAAAGCCTCTGACTATCCACTCAGGACTTCGGCCCATCGCGGGCCGGAGAATCGCCGGGGTGGGGGGGCCCGCCAACCGGCGCGGCGCGATTCCCGCTCCCGCCGAATATCCGGTGCCGGATAATTCGGCAACCAGCGGGGGCGCGATTCACGCCAGCCCCCGGCGATTCTCCGACCCGGCGGGGGGGTCGGAGAATCCCGCCCCTGGTTCCGGACACACCCCACCATCGGGAACATCCTTCCTGCATCGACCCTGTCCAGTCCTGATAGTATTCGATAGGTTTCTATGAGATCCCCCCTCATTCTTCTTCACTCCAGCAAATATTAAAACATGCCGCTGTGCAGAGAGACCTGGGTGTGCTAGTGCATGAGCCGCAAAAAGTTGGTTTACAGGTGCAGCAGGTGATTAAGAAGGCGAATGGAATTGTGTCCTTCATTGCTAGAGGGATGGAGTTTAAGACTAGGGAGGTTCTGCTGCAATTGTATCAGGTGTTAGTGAGGCCACACCTGGAGTATTGTGTTCAGTTTTGGTCTCCTTACTTGAGAAAGGACTTACTGGCACTGGAGGGTGTGCAGAGGAGATTCATTAGGTTAATCCCAGAGCTGAAGGGGTTGGATTACGAGGAGAGGTTGAGTAGACTGGGACTGTACTCGTTGGAATTTAGAAGGATGTGGGGGTATCTTATAGAAACATATAAAATTATGAAGGGAATAGATAGGATGGATGCGGGCAGGTTGTTTCCACTGGCGGGTGAAAGCATAGAACATAGAACATAGAACAATACAGCGCAGTACAGGCCCTTCGGCCCACGATGTTGCACCAAAACAAAAGCCATCTAACCTACACTATGCCATTATCATCCATATGTTTATCCAATAAACTTTTAAATGCCCTCAATGTTGGCGAGTTCACTACTGTAGCAGGTAGGGCATTCCACGGCCTCACTACTCTTTGCGTAAAGAACCTACCTCTGACCTCTGTCCTATATCTATTACCCCTCAGTTTAAAGTTATGTCCCCTCGTGCCAGCCATATCCATCCGCGGGAGAAGGCTCTCACTGTCCACCCTATCCAACCCCCTGATCATTTTGTATGCCTCTATTAAGTCTCCTCTGAACCTTCTTCTCTCCAACGAAAACAACCTCAAGTCCATCAGCCTTTCCTCATAAGATTTTCCCTCCATACCAGGCAACATCCTGGTAAATCTCCTCTGCACCCGCTCCAAAGCCTCCACGTCCTTCCTATAATGCGGTGACCAGAACTGTACGCAATACTCCAAATGCGGCCGTACCAGAGTTCTGTACAGCTGCAACATGACCTCCCGACTCCGGAACGCAATACCTCTACCAATAAAGGCCAACACTCCATAGGCCTTCTTCACAACCCTATCAACCTGGGTGGCAACTTTCAGGGATCTATGTACATGGACACCTAGATCCCTCTGCTCATCCACACTTTCAAGAACTTTACCATTAGCCAAATATTCCACATTCCTGTTATTCCTTCCAAAGTGAATCACCTCACACTTCTCTACATTAAAATCCATTTTCCACCTCTCAGCCCAGCTCTGCAGCTTATCTATATCCCTCTGTAACCTGCTACATCCTTCCACACTATCGACAACACCACCGACTTTAGTATCGTCTGCAAATTTACTCACCCACCCTTCTGCGCCTTCCTCTAGGTCATTGATAAAAATGACAAACAGCAACGGCCCCAGAACAGATCCTTGTGGTACTCCACTTGTGACTGAACTCCATTCTGAACATTTCCCATCAACCACCACCCTCTGTCTTCTTTCAGCTAGCCAATTTCTGGTCCACATCTCTAAATCACCCTCAATCCCCAGCCTCCGTATTTTCTGCAATAGCCTACCGTGGGGAACCTTATCAAACGCTTTGCTGAAATCCATATACACCACATCAACTGCTCTACCCTCGTCTACCTGTTCAGTCACCTTCTCAAAGAACTCGATAAGGTTTGTGAGGCATGACCTACCCTTCACAAAGCCATGCTGACTATCCCTGATCATATTATTCCTATCTAGATGATTATAAATCTTGTCTCTTATAATCCCCTCCAAGACTTTACCCACTACTGACGTGAGGCTCACCGGTCTATAGTTGCCAGGGTTGTCTCTATGCCCCTTTTTGAACAAAGGGACCACATTTGCTATCCTCCAGTCCTCTGGCACTATTCCTGTAGCCAATGATGACATAAAAATCAAAGCCAATGGTCCAGCAATCTCTTCCCTGGCCTCCCAGAGAATCCTAGGATCAATCCCATCAGGTCCCGGGGACTTATCTATTTTCAGCCTGTCCAGAATTGCCAACACCTCTTCCCTACGTACCTCAATGCCATCTAATCTATTTACCTGGAGCTCAGCATTCTCCTCCACAACATTATCCACAACTAGGGGGCATAGCCTCAAAATAAGGGGAAGTAGATTTAGGACTGAGCTTAGGAGGAACTTCTTCACCCAAAGGATTGTGAATCTATGGAATTCCTTGCCCAGCGAAGCAGTAGAGGCTCCTTCATTAAATGTTTTTAAGATAACGATAGATGGTTTTTTGAAGAATTAAGGGTTATGGTGTTCGGACCAGAAAGTGGAGCTGAGTCCACAAAAGATCAGCCATGATCTCATTGAATGGCGGAGCAGGCTCGAGGGGCCAGATGGCCTACTCCTGCTCCTAGTTCTTATGTTCTTATGAATATGATCCCAACCGACTCAATCTCTCCTCGTACATCAGCCCTCCGAGTAAGTACATCATCTTACCAAGCTGAAATCTAATTAATTAACTCCACAGGGACCCCCCCGCCCCTTAATTCAAACAAAACCGCACGAGTTTAAGCTTTTTATTGGTCCTTAATTACACCCCGGCTCCCAATCTTTCAAAGCAGGATTCTCTTAAAACGTGACTGCAGCTGTCAAACACACACTAACCCAGACTGTTCACCCTTACCACACCAACTGCCTACAATATCGTACATCTGAAAGTTCTAAATTTATCACAGGGGCGACTTGATTGAGACATTTAAGATCCTGAGGGGGTTATCGCCAGGGTGGATGTGGAGAGGATGCTGCCTCTTGTGGAAGAATCTGGAACCAGCTTCAGTTTAAAAATAAGGGGGGGGCGCCC
Source organism: Scyliorhinus torazame (assembly GCF_047496885.1). NCBI lineage: Eukaryota > Metazoa > Chordata > Chondrichthyes > Carcharhiniformes > Scyliorhinidae > Scyliorhinus > Scyliorhinus torazame. The sequence continues at coordinate 202,713 of NC_092711.1, read as the reverse complement.
TTTTCGAATGAGGCTGAGGAGAGATTTTTTTTCTTTGCCCAGAGGGCAGTGACTCACTGGAACTTTCTCCCTCAAAAGACGATGCTAGCCTACTCCGCCATTCAATAATATCACGGCTGATATCGATTTCATCGCACCACCTCCCCCTCCCCCCGTCACGCTCCACCCACACCCCTCGTGACAGGGGTGGGAATGCGGTGTTGAAGTTACAATTAGATCAGCCGTGATTTTATTGTTTGTGGGGGGGGAGCATGTTCGAGAGGATGGCCCAGTCCCAGCTCTCAATTCCTCTGTTCGTATATGCCGATGTTGGATGCGATTTGGCAAGCGGGCGGCACTTTTGCATCAAGTCCTCCGACAGCTCTACCGGTGACCAAGCGATGGCCGTCGGTCATGGCGGGGCCTATTTATGCTTGCTCGAAGCTTCGTTTCGTTCGTCGCCATTCTCTGCAGACAAAAGGGATCTGCTCAAGACCTGCACATTTTTTTTTTGATGGTTACTCAGACGGGTGCCTATCGTCGCAAGTTACCTTCTCCTTGACCCGGCCAATCAGTGCGGACTTGTCAATCAGTGAGCACCCTTTTCCCACGGAGTATAAATTGTTGTGAGAGTGCAGAATTTGTGATTTTTGTTTTTCTTCCGATGAATGTAAGGGCGGAAGTATTTTTTTCAAAAACACGGTGAATTGTGATCAGGAAGGTCTGAGAGGACGCTAGGAGCAGGTCCCCGCGCGGAATGGGAGAAATACTCAATGGGGAATAATTTGCAGAGATATGCGGTTGGGGGTGGGTGGGGGGGGGGGGGGAAGAGCTGGCCGAGGGGCACTGAGGGTGGAGAGGGCTGAATGGCCTACTCCTGCAATGCGAGGCTGCCGCAGAGGGTGTGCCAGTTTGTAAAAGAGCGGTTCGGGAATGCAGGTGGATGGGTTTGCGATGGACTTGGGTGGCATTTTCCTGGGCAGTCGGTTGGAGCCGCTATTGACGTTCCTCATTTCCCCCCCTTCCCCTCCAGAAGTACTACATCCTCCTGATCCTGACGGACGGCGTGGTGACCGATATCGGGGAGACGCGGGACGCCATCGTGGAGGCCTCTCACCTCCCGATGTCCATCATCATCGTGGGTGTGGGCAACGCCGACTTCACCGACATGCGAACCCTGGACGGCGACGACGGGATCTTGCTCTCCACCCGCGACCGGGCGGCCGTCCGGGACATCGTGCAGTTCGTCCCGTTCCGGGATTTCAAGAAGGTACGACCTCCTCTTCGGGCGTCTCTCGCGGTCTGTCTCTGTCTGCCCTCCCGCCTGCAGGTTTCTGGGCCTACCTCACACGTTAAATCCCAGGGAGTCAGGCCTAGATTTTGGACTCAATTCCCGGGATATGGGCCTAATTGTGGTCTGAAATCCTAGGCGTTCGGCCTACTTTATGGTCCCACATCCAAGGAGTTGGGCGTAGATTCTGGGCTGAATTATGGTCTCAAATCCATGGAGTTGGGCCTAGTTTATGGGTTGAAGCTCTGGGGGTTGAACCCATATTATAGGCTGCAAATTTAGTAGAACCTAGATTATAGGCAGGGCGGCTCTGGTGGCACAGTGGTTAGCACTGCTGCCTCCAGGGACCCGGGTTCAATTCCAGCCTCAGGTCACTGTCTGTGTGGAGTCTGTACGTCCTCCCCGTGTCTGCGTGGGTTTTCTCCGGGTGCTCCGGTTTCCTCCCACAGTCCAAAGATGTGCAGGTTAGGTGGATTGGCCGTGTTAAATTGCCCCTGAGTGTCCAAAGGTTAAGTGGGGTTACCGGGGTAGGGTGGAGGCATGGGCTTAAGTAGGGTGCTCTTTCCAAGGGCTGGTGCAGACTCAATGGGTCGAATGGCCTCCTTCTGCACTCTAAATTCTATGATCAGAGAAGTTCGGCCTAGATTATGGTCTGAAATGTTTGGAGTTGGGCCTAGATTATGGTCTGAAATCCTAGGTGTTGGGCCTAGATTATGGTCTGAAATCCTAGGCGTTGGGCCTAGATTATGGTCTGAAATCCTTGGAGTTGGGTCTAGATTATGGTCTGAAATCCTAGGTGTTGGGCTTAGATTATGGTCTGAAATCCTCGGCGTTGGGCCTAGATTATGGTCTGAAATCCTTGGAGTTGGGTCTAGATTATGGTCTGAAATCCTAGGTGTTGGGCCTAGATTATGGTC